>NW_003303354.1:55194-58121 GCF_000142945.1 Phytophthora infestans T30-4 | reverse complement strand
CCTGGTCATGTCTACCATACCATGTGAGGCACTATAGATACTGAGTGCGGTGTTGTTTTCGAACGTAGCATAAGTAGATCACAGTATACATATATATATGTTGCTCGCTTTGAGTAGAAATTCTAAGCCCACTGCAGCGCAGCGGAAGGTGGTCGGCCCTCTCTACAACAAACCCACCATGCCCTAGCGTCCGCAGGAGCAGACGCCCAGACCGCTAGTTTCCCGCCACCTAAACTTGCAGCCTGTCCGTCCGTCCGTCTGTCAATCAGTCCGTCGCTTTCCTCTCTTCCTGCTTTTGCCTGCCTTTTCGCATGGCTACACCCGGCCTTTGTGATACAGTTTCTTCCCATCGTACCGACCGCGCCTACCTTTCTGACTCGACCTAACTATTCCAAAATTACAAATATATCCAAAAGCGTTACACAATTAACTCGCGCCCTGATTGGGCAATATTTTTCGACTCACTTTTCATTCAAAACACAAAATTGGATTTTTGAGCGACGGCGCGGAGAGGACAAGGTGCGCTGGCTGTATAATAGCAGTAGGGTAGTTTTAGATGTATATGCATGTATGTACGGGCGTGGGGCTCCTTGCCCTACTATATATTCAAGAGAGACCTCTCAGGATACAGTCTGAGGCTTGCCCCGAGACTCCAAAGTGGTATGGCAGTTGGTAGCGATAGCAATCAGGTTGGGGTGGGTGTGACTGGGAGCGTCTACCACCATGCCGCGCCTAGGGGTCCTAGACCCACCGCGAGTGCCCACGCTCCAAAAGCGAGTGGCGCGTGCTGCCAATTGGCCAAACCGAAGTTGCAGCCACATGCGGAAGAGTCGTTACGGTCCCGCAATACAGAGGTGCTCTTAAAGTGTGAGCTCCCACATCAAAACACACTTTGCGAGAGCACTTCTGGAGGGACGGAAAGGAATGCAGCAGTCGGTCTCACAAGAGCAAGGAGCCCAAGACCAAGTGCAAGGACAGCTCAAGAACAAGAGCTCAAGACAAAAAAAAACTTTAAGAGCATGAGTGAGCCCCGCGCCTGTACACTAAGATAGCATAGCGTCATCATAGACAGGTTTAGAGCATTTTCGGAACTGTGTGAGCCCCGTGAGGGGCTGGGTCGTTCTCGGACACCCTGTGCATACTACTGACATGACCTGAAGGGCTGGACGGTATCGAACAGACCTGGGCAACCACTCAACAGGGCTGAGGCAACAGCTTTGACGTACCCAAGAGGCAACAGCGCGATGCGGCGTCTGAATTACCATGTACAGCTGCTTGGTCCACAGCGGTGCAAGGTAATTTGGACCCGCGGAACGTGAGCTGAGGGCTGTTACACGTCGGCCAAGGGGAGGGCCTAAGCAAAAGCTGACTGGACCAACAAGCCGCCTGGAGTGACGATACCCCTAAGTTGTTTGTAATCCGAGGAGCCGGGATGGAAATGACAGTGGTGGGTTCTATTCACAGAGGGCTTCTGGATTAGTACTGGAAAGGAAAGTTCGGGGTTCTATTCGAATACCACGTTGCTTAAGCTACTGTGTCCATGTTTTGGTGCTTATATTCATGAAATAGCTGTAGAATAGCTCCCAGTGCACTTAGACTTTCGAGTCTAACCGCCCATGTAATTATTTTCCATTTAGATCAGGCGATAGACGCGTTCAAGATAGAAGGACATGGCAAGAGGCCCGAGGAAAAAAAAAAGGTTCCCCAGCAATTGTGTAGCGGGCTTTGGTGCAGAATTAACTCGACTAACTCTGTCCAATGGTTAGAATTACCCGCGAGGAGCTAGATGATCGCGTGCAACGAGCCCGGCGTGAGAACGCATCCCAATCCCACGAGAAATCGCGTAAGGATAGACAACTCCGTAAGCAGAGGCTTCGTACCGCAGAGGCCCGCTACCGCAAGGCAATCCAAGAATTGGAGCAGCTTGAGTTAGTTGAAACCCCAGCACCAACTGAATCCGGACAGATGAGAGTAACTGGCCCGGCGGTAGAGAGTGAGGAGAAGACAGAAGAAGACGATCCTGCTGAGCATCAACGACGATTTGAGGAGGACGCGCATTGTGAACACCCTGTCGACAATGACCGCGGCTTCCAGATTGGAGCGTCAGGGAATGCAGACGATAGAGCTGCGGCTAAACGTGCGCGCGATGCAAAAAGAACACGGGCCAGGCGAGCCGCTATGACGAGCTCACAAAAACTACGGACACGAGCGAAGGATGCGGAGAGGAAACGGATACGTAGAGCTAACAGATCCGACTCCCGGGTTATCCTAGACCGCGGACGAGATGCCGAGCTAGCGAGGGTACGACGCGATCGAATGGCTCCAGAAGACCTGGCAGCTCATCAAGCGTATTATCGAGATGTGCAGTCCAACCACAGAGCCACAAGAACAGAGGAGGACAGTCAAAATGCAAGGATTCGTGATGCAGTGGGACACGACAGTCGCAGGGAAGGCATGTCAGATGCACAGCGCCAAGCTGAGCGTGACCAAAATACAGACGCACACCGATATCGCAGGAACGGCATGATCGATGAGCAGCGTCACGCTGAGCGTCATGTAAACACAGCACAGCGGAGAGACTTCAGAGAGGGCATGACGGATGAGCAGCGCCAAACTGAGCGCGATCAAAACACAGCTGCGCGGAGAGACCATAGAGGGCGCATGACGGATGTGCAGCGCCAAGTAGGTCGCGATGAGAATACAGCGGCGCGAAGAGACCATAGAGGGGGCATGACGGATGAGCAGCGCCAAGTAGATCGCGATGAGAATACAGCTGCGCGGAGAGACCATAGAGGGCGCATGACGGATGAGCAGCGCCAAGTAGATCGCGATGAGAATACAGCGGTACGAAGAGACCATAGAGGGGGGATGACGGATGAGCAGCGTCAAGCAGAGCATGAGCGGGACGCAGCCGCGCACAGAGCTCG
>NW_003303354.1:51174-54707 GCF_000142945.1 Phytophthora infestans T30-4 | reverse complement strand
TTCAAACAAAGCAACGAATCCCGTGCCTTCCAATTAAACTCGCCACGAAAGGCAAGCTTCTTTCCCTTCAAGCAGTAACCACGCGAGCTTCGACAACATGCTCTGTTGTCGAAGCTGCGTCTGCACGTCACACGGAATGCGAACCCGGGTACGCATAACACCCCAACTGCATCCGAGGTGGCAGCCGTTGTGATCGATACAAACGCTGCTGAGCATCGGGATATAATCCTACACACGACCGGAGGAGGTTTCAAACGCATATTTGAGACGAGCGTTACCTATGACCCGCTGCAGTACCCTCTACTGTTTCCGTACGGGGAGAATGGATGGACTTACGATATCCCGTACGCTGGTAATCCCGTCGATCGCCACGGTAACCCCTTAACCATGTCCGTTCGGGAATATGAGGCGTATCTGCTTTACGACCGGACGGTTAGTAATTCTCTTATCCTGCGCGGTGGGCGACTGACGCAGCAATACTGCGTTGACCAATGGGCCAAATGCGAACAAGAACGCCTGCGCTTCATCAAGAAGAACCAGCTCCAGTATCGATTGGAAACCCTCCAGGGACTCACGGACGCGTTGCGTGGCGAGTCTGTTGAAATCCACAGAATGGCAGCTGACGACGAGGCGGCCATACGTAGGACTCGCCGTGGAAATAATACGGAGCAGGAGTCAGCGGAGCCAGATGCGGGTGAGGTTGGACGCAAGATAATCATACCTCCAAAGTTTACAGGTGGTCCCCGCTATATGTACCAACGCTTCTTGGATGCCATGGCTATCGTCCGTGAAACAGGAGCCCCGAACCTGTTCATTACGATGACATGCAACCCGAACTGGCCTGAGATCAAGGAAAACTTACGCCCTGGAGAGAAAGCATCCGACCGACCGGACATCGTGGCTCGCGTGTTCATGGAGAAACTAAAAGCTCTTAACAAGGACCTCGATGAGGGTGTGCTGGGGATTCAAGCCGCTCGAGTCCATGTAGTGGAATATCAGAAGCGTGGTCTTCCCCACGCCCACATACTGCTTATCCTGCGTCCGGAGGACAAGCCCACTACCAAGGAAGACGTCGATAAGCTGGTATCCTCGGAGCTCCCGGACAAAGAGAAGTACCCCGAGCTGTACGATACGGTGATTTCCAATATGCTGCATGGACCCTGTGGTCAACAGAACCCGAACTGCCCGTGCATGAAGAACGGAAGGTGCTCCAAGAAGTTTCCAAAAGCGCTCGCGGACGAAACGGTGATGACCCCCGACAAATACCCCACGTACAAGCGTGGTCGCCGTCCGGATGGAATTTTGTGCCATAAGGGGAAAGTATGGGACAACGCGACCATCAATCAATGGGTGGTCCCGTACAATCCGTTCCTGTCGCAGAAATACAACTGCCACATCAACGTCGAGGTTTGTGCCACGAACAAGGCCATCAAGTACATCTACAAGTACGTCTACAAAGGCTCGGACATGACGACAATCACGATTGAAGGCGAAGAAATTCGGGCGAACGAAATTCTTCAGTATCTTTTCGGGAGGTATATTTCTCCGGTAGAAGCTTGCATGCGGCTATTCATGCATCCAACACAAGGATCAACACATTCTGTAGTGACGCTACCCATCCATTTGGAAAGAATGAGCATGGTTGCTTATCGCGACCAAGCGACGCCCCCCCCCCAGCTTCACAACTAGATTAACCACGGGGACAGATCAATGCTGACGGCGTTTTTCAAGCTGTGCGCGTGTAACCCAGAAGCTACGGCCAATCTACTGTACAAGGATGTGCCGCGGAAGTACAGGTGGACGGAGCACAAGACGTGGGAACCGTATAAGAAGTACGTTGCTTCTCTGGGACGCTTGGTACACGTTCAAGGAAGGCGATCAAGGTTGCTGTGGATCAAGAGGCTATCGATGAGGACGGGAACGTACACACCAACAATATTGTGTACAGAGAGATTTTTGGAACGCGGACTTGGTAGGTCACATAATGCATATAATACAGTTACCTTTGATTTCAGAATGTTCTTTCATCCGCCGCAGCGCAGCGGAGGTGGTCTGCCCTCTCTACACCAACCAACCATGTCCTAGCGTCCGCGGAGCGGGCGCCCAGGCCGCTAGTTTCCCGCTCCCTAACCTCGTAGCGTGTCTGTCTGTCTGTATGTCCGTCTGTCAATCCGTCCGTCGCACTCCCTGTCTTCCTGTTTTTTCCTGCCTTTTTGCATGGCTACACTCGGCCTGTCTTATACACTTTCCTCCCATCCTACCGACCGCGCCTACGTTTCTGACTCGACCTAGCTATACCAAAATTACAAATATATCCAAAAGCGTTACACAATTAAGTCGCGCCTTGATTGGGATATTTTTCGACTCACTTTTCATCCAAAACACAAAATTGGATTTTTGAGCGACGGCGCGGAGAGGACAAGGTGCGCTGGCTGTATAATAGCAGTAGGGTAGTTTTAGATGTATATGCATGTATGTACGGGCGTGGGGCTCCTTGCCCTACTATATATTCAAGAGAGACCTCTCAGGATACAGTCTGAGGCTTGCCCCGAGACTCCAAAGTGGTATGGCAGTTGGTAGCGATAGCAATCAGGTTGGGGTGGGTGTGACTGGGAGCGTCTACCACCATGCACGCGCCTAGGGGTCCTAGACCCACCGCGAGTGTCCACGCTTCAGAGGCGAGTGGCGTGTGCTGCCAATTGGCCAAACCGAAGTTGCAGCCACATGCGGAAGAATCGTTACAGTCCCGCAATACAGAGGTGCTCTTAAATTGTGAGCTCCCACATCAAAACACACTTTGCGAGAGCACTTCTGGAGGGACGGAAAGGAATGCAGCAGTCGGTCTCACAAGAGCAAGGAGCCCAAGACCAAGTGCAAGGACAGCTCAAGAACAAGAGCTCAAGACAAAAAAAAAACTTTAAGAGCATGAGTGAGCCCCGCGCCTGTACACTTAGATAGCATAGCGTCATCATAGACAGGTTTAGAGCATTTTCGGAACTGTGTGAGCCCCGTGAGGGGCTGGGTCGTTCTCGGACACCCTGTGCATACTACTGACATGACCTGAAGGGCTGGACGGTATCGAACAGACCTGGGCAACCACTCAACAGGGCTGAGGCAACAGCTTTGACGTACCCAAGAGGCAACAGCGCGATGCGGCGTCTGAATTACCATGTACAGCTGCTTGGTCCACAGCTCGGAAGAGCTTGACGATCCTACGGAGGATTCATCAGACACTTCCGATGGACTCGACTCGGATGCAGAGGCTGCATTAGACGTTATCAACGAATCTGAATCAGAGGAACTTGACGTTTCCGACGCGGACGTGTCATCAGACGCTGCGGTTGAGCTCGACTCGGATTCATCAGACGCCTCGGAGGCGGATGCTGCTTTAGAAGTCGCTAACGAAGATGGATCGGAGGAACTTGACGTCTCCGATTCATCAGATTCTGCGGTTGAACCCGATTCGGAGACATCAGATGACTGGGCGTCTGTGCTGGATGTCAACTCGGAAGAACTTGACGATCCTGCGGGAA
>NW_003303354.1:46706-50855 GCF_000142945.1 Phytophthora infestans T30-4 | reverse complement strand
GATTAAGTAGACCCCATAAAGAAACGCTAATACACTTGGAGCCTAAACGACGTCCAATAATCCTGGAATCATCGTTAAATTATCAAATAGAATACACTACCGTCAACAGCACCAGCAGCAAGGCGTCTTGCGACACAATATCCAAGTGCTTCAATCATAACTGGCACAGACTCGAGTGCTAATTTCCCGCTCCCTAACCTTGCAGCGTGTCTGTCCGTCCGTCTGTCAATAAGTCCGTCCGGTTCCTTTCTTGCTGCTTTTTCCTGCCTTTTCGCATGGCTACACTCGGCCTTTCCAATAGAGTTTTTTCCATCGTACCGACCGCGCCTATCTTTCTGACTCGACCTAACTATGCCAAAATTACAAATATATCCAAAAGCGTGACGCAATTAACTCGCGCCCTGATTGGGCAATATTTTTCGACTCACTTTTCATTCAAAACACAAAATTGGATTTTTGAGCGACGGCGCGGAGAGGACAAGGTGCGCTGGCTGTATAATAGCAGTAGGGTAGTTTTAGATGTATATGCATGTATGTACGGGCGTGGGGCTCCTTGCCCTACTATATATTCAAGAGAGACCTCTCAGGATACAGTCTGAGGCTTGCCCTGAGACTCCAAAGTGGTATGGCAGCTGGTAGCGATAGCAATCAGGTTGGGGTGGGTGTGACTGGGAGCGTCTACCACCATGCACGCGCTTAGGGGTCCTAGACCCACCGCGAGTGTCCACGCTCCAAAAGCGAGTGGCGCGTGCTGCCAATTGGCCAAACCGAAGTTGCAGCCACATGCGGAAGAATCGTTACAGTCCCGCAATACAGAGGTGCTCTTAAAGTGTGAGCTCCCACATCAAAACACACTTTGCGAGAGCACTTCTGGCGGGACGGAAAGGAATGCAGCAGTCGGTCTCACAAGAGCAAGGAGCCCAAGACCAAGTGCAAGGACAGCTCAAGAACAAGAGATCAAGACAAAAAAACACTTTAAGAGCATGAGTGAGCCCCGCGCCTGTACACTTAGATAGCATAGCGTCATAATAGACAGTTTTAGAGCATTTTCGGAACTGTGTGAGCCCCGTGAGGGGCTGGGTCGTTCTCGGACACCCTGCGCATACTACTGACATGACCGGAAGGGCTGGACGGTATCGAACAGACCTGGGCAACCACTCAACAGGGATGAGGCAACAGCTTTGACGTACCCAAGAGGCAACAGCGCGATGCGGCGTCTGAATTACCATGTACAGCTGCTTGGTCCACAGCCGTGCAAGGTAATTTGGACCCGTCGGACCGTGAGCTGAGGGCTGTAACACGTCGGCCAAGGGGAGGGCCTAAGCAAAATCTGACTGGACCAACAAGCCCCCTAGAGTGACGATACCCCTAAGTTGTTTGTAATCCGAGGAGCCGGGATGGAAATGACAGTGATGTGTTCTATGACAGAGAGCTTCTGGATTAGTACTGGAAAGGAAAGTTCGGGGTTCTATTCGAATACCACGTTGCTTAAGCTACTGTGTCTATGTTCTGGTGCTTAGATTCATAAAATAGCTGTAGAATAGCTCCCAGTGCACTTAGACTTTCGAGTCTAACAGTCAATGTGATTTTGTTCTATCTAAAGCAGGCGACAGTCCAGCTCAAGATACGAGGACATGGCAAGAGCCCCGAGGAAAAGGAAAAGGTTTCCCAACAACTGAGTAGCGGGCTTTGCTGTACAATTAACTCGAATAACTCTGTTCAATGATTAGAATTACCCGCGAGGAACTAGATGATCGCGTACAACGAGCCCGGCGTGAGAACGCATCCCAATCCCACGAAGAGTCGCGTAAGGAAAGACATCTCCGTAAACAGAGGCTTCGTAGCGTAGAGGCCCGCTACCGCAAGGCAATCCAAGAATTGGAGCAGCTCGAGTTAGTTGAAACCCCAGCACCAACTGAATCCGGACAGATGAGAGCTTCTGGTCCGGCGGTAGAGCGTGAGGAGAAAACGGAAGAAGACGATCCTGCGGAGCATCAACGACGATTCGAGGAGGAGACGCGTCACAACAGGCAACACGATACCCACGATATTCAGATCGGAATGTCAGGACCTACAATCGACGATAGCGCAGCAGCTACACGTGCGCGTGATGCAGAAAGAGCCCGCGTCAGGCGAGCTGCTATGACGAGTTCACAAAAACAACGGGCACGAGAGAAAGACGCGGAGAGAAAGCGCATACGCAGAGCTAACAGATCCGAATCCCAGGTTATTCGAGATCGGGACCGAAATGCCGAACAAGCGAGAGTCCGACGGGGTCGACTGGAGCCAGAAGGCCTCTCAGTTCATCGAGCATATAGCCGCGACGCTCAAGCCAACCACAGAGCCACAAGACCAGAGGAGGCCAGTCAAAACGCAAGGATTCGTGATGCAGTGGAACACGAAGTTCGCAGGGAAGGCATGTCAGATGAGCAGCGTCAATCCGAGCGCGATCAGAATACGGCTTCACGGAGAGACCACAGAGGGGACATGACGGATGATCAGCGTCAAGCGGAGCGTGCGCTGAACGCAGCCGCTCACAGAGCTGGCAGAGAAGCCATGCCAGAAGAACAAAGGGAGCTGCGAAAAGAAAAAGAGCGGTTTCTTGTTCCGCCAGAGCACATACGACGTTCAGGCCTTGTCCAGAGACTGGAGGATCACGGTGTCCGCCGCCGTGATGGGTTTGGCTCACGTCGCTTGGAACAATTCGAAGAGCGTCTTCATCTCGCTGTCACTGCGCGCGTTGACGAAGGCGCTGCCGTCGTGCAGCACTTACCTGTCCAGCGACTTCGCATAAGTGGTTGAGTCCTTTTCCTGCTCACCCCTGCCGTCCGAGTTTACTGCGACGCCCAAAACGCAGAATCCTGCGTGTTTTCGCTTTGAAGTGAGGGATGGTGTGACGGGCCATCATCACACATTGCCACCGCGGTGGCCGCGGTGATCAATCAGCTTATTAAATAAAATTATTGGTGGTTAAAGGTGGTCCTTAAGAACACGCCCCTCTTAGTTTTTAAAGTTGCGAACTAAATTTTGCTTGGCTTCTTTCTCACGCGTAGAGCTCAGCAAAGGGGGTTGGTTTTAACCCGTTTACATGAATGCTGTCAGGTACATTGCAAAGAGTCAATAGTTAATTGCAATGAAGACTTCTATATCTTCAGAGTGTATTCTCAACACCTAACCGGTTGTGGGCCCAATGCACCATACTATTGCCGCGGAAGAAGCCCACGAGAAGCCTGAAGCACAGCCCAGTCGAGAAAGGTCTGGCAGCCAGTACGGCGAAAATGAGCATATTAAGGAGCAGGACGAGCCGAATGGGTACACAGGGCAGGCTACGGGATCTACTCTCGGACCTCGCAAAGAGAATCTAGCGCCTGGAGGCGTTGCAGGTACGAATGAAGGGTCACGAGAGTAGTTGGTTTGCGTCGTCACTGGGTCTGGGAAAAAGTCATGGACAGGCAGGCCCAGGACCCGATGCCGCCGCAACGCACACCGTCGGGTATCTCGCTAGTCATGCCGAGATGGCGCAGTCCCCGCTGCCGTCATTGTGGCAGCTTAATATTCCCCCACGGTCGTATCAAGCTCCGGTACCGTCGTCGCCACCACCAGAACCGGGGTTCCTGGTACTAGGCAGCGGAAGTTCAAGCACTCTACCGTGGACTAGGGAAGTGGGTTCCTGTCCTGGGGGTAAGCGGTTTGGGCGCCCAATTGAGTTCGCTGAACGAGTAAGCAATTTCCAGTGAAGCGAAGATGTCAAGGTCGATGTCGTCGGTCACCAGCTTAGCGGAATGGCTGAGCGATACTACAATCAGTAGGTAGAGGGCTGGAGGGAAGAGCAACCAGACTTAGAGCATATGATGCAGCGCATGCTGCACACGTTTGCCACGAAGTCTACACCTGCGCAGAGCGAGAAGCAGTTTACGGACCGAAGTGCTCAAAGAGGAGATACGCGGAACATTATCTGTATCTTGAGGTGGATAGTGAGGCGTGCGGGAGTTCCGAACTACCCTGCTTCTAGACAACATTGAACACTACGCAGATTAAAAACGTGCGTATATATAATGACGTCCTGGCCGTCGTTGGCCAGGTTTGTATATCCGAGCGTAAGTATAGAGACGTAAGTCGCTTCTGGAAGATCCTCTGTCTGGCGGAAGT
>NW_003303354.1:42457-46309 GCF_000142945.1 Phytophthora infestans T30-4 | reverse complement strand
GTGATAGGACCCCCCCGGTCAAATCCCCCCCCCCGTACCAAGTGTGGTTGCCCAGTCCAGAAAGGAAATTTTGACCCATAAGGGAAAAATTTGGGACAGCCGAGACCCTCAATTCAATGGGTGGTTCCCGTTCCAACCCGTTCCTGTCGCAGAAAATACAAATGGCACCATCAACGTAGAAGTTTGTGCCCCAAACCAAGCTATCAAGTACCATCTACAAGTACGTCTACAAGGGCTCGAACATGACGAACAATCCACGATTGAAGGGCGAAGAAATTCGGGCGAGCGAAATTCTTCAGTATCTCCTCGGGAGGTACATTTCTCCGGTAGAAGCTTGCATGCGGCTATTCATGCATCCAACACAAGGATCAGCACATTCTGTCGTGACGCTACCTATCCATTTGGAAAGAATGAGCATGATTGCTTATCGCGACCAAGCGACGACCCCCCAGCTTCACAACTTGATTAACCGCGGGGACAGATCAATGCTGACGGCGTTTTTCAAGCTGTGCGCGCGTAACCCAGAAGCTACGGCCAATCTACTGTACCAGGATGTGCCGCGGAAGTACAGGTGGACGGAACACAAGACGTGGGAACCGTATAAGAAGTACGTTGCTTCTTTGGGACGCTTGGTACACGTATCTCCGCAGGACCCGGAACGCTTCTACTTGCGACTTCTCCTGTGTAACCGGCGCTCGCCTAAGTCCTTCGCGGATCTTCGAACGGTTGATGGTACGGAACATCCTACATATCAGCAAGCAGCTTTGGCGCTTGGGTATTTGGAAAATGACGACGAGTGGATACATTGCTTACGCGAAGCCGCCAAGGTCAAGATGCCGTACCGGCTACGCCAACTCTTCGGTATCATTTTGGTTTACTCGATGCCTGGCAATGCCAAAGATCTATGGAACAGGTTCAAGAAGGATATGTCAGAGGATCATGCACGAAGCATTGAGGAAAGAGACGCAGACCTGCATAATGTACGCGAAGAGGAGGTGCGTCTTCGAATGGCGAAGTGCAAGGCGTTGAAGAATTTGGCTGATTACTTGGTTTCGAACCAAACGTCCCTCGACATGTACGGCCTTCCTCTGCTAGCCGATTACGACGGTGTATCCGCTCAAATGGACGACCCGGATATAGCGTCTGCTGATGTTGTCCAGCAAGAGATTGACGCGTACCCCCAAAACGAACTGGAGCATGTTGCGGAGCAGGCAGACCAGTTGAACAGCAACCAGAGAGATATTTTTGACCAAGTTATTGCTGCTGTGAGCAGACCGGTTGGAGGGGAGAAGCTTTTTTTTTTAATGGTCCGGGTGGAACAGGAAAATCGTTTCTACTCGAGCAAATACTCGCTCACGTTCGGATGCAACGTAAGGTTGCCATCGCGGTTGCATCGAGTGGGATTGCAGCCACTCTGTTAACCGGAGGTCATACCGCGCATTCAACGTTCCGGATTCCCCTTAAACTAACAGAGACGTCGACGTGCAGCCTTTCATGGCAGAGCCAAAAAGCCGAATTGATTCGTAGCGCGAGTTTGATCATTTGGGACGAAGCGCCGATGATGAACCGAGCCTGCTTTGAGGCTGTTGACAGGTCGCATCGGGATATCATGAAGAACGAGCTGGAGCCGTTCGGCGGAAAGGTAATGGTGTTCAGCGGTGATCACCGCCAGATTCCAACTGCACTGAAGGATGCTACGCGTGTGGAGACGATTCAAGCTTGCTTCAAGTCTTCGCCGCTATGGGAGCATTTGCGTCAAGTGCGGCTGACCGAGAACAAGCGTGTCCACACCGCCCCAGACGCGGCCAGTGCGGCTGAGTTAGCGGAATTCTCTGAGGTTTTACTTTAAATTGGAGAAGGCCGGTATCCAGCCAACCATGAGACCGATGATGGCGACATATGCCTCCCACGCGACATGTGTATCATTCCAGAACGACGGGTGCAACAAATGACCTCTGATGAAGAAGACGCGGATATGAAGCCTCCTTAAAAATCTAGGTTACTCCCTCCGGTGGGTGAGGAACACGAGCGAGACTTGGACGAAGTTGAAGAAGACCGACGAGTCCGCAACATCAACTCACTCATAGATGCGGTGTACCCGGGCGTTGATACTGAGAATTTACCCGATAAATACTTCGTTGAGCGAGCCATACTAGCCCCCACATATACAAGTGCTCGGCGTATCAATGACATGGTTGCGGAACGGCTATCGGGTGAAACGAAGAAGTATCTCTCGGTGGACAGCCTCGAAGGGGTCGCGGATGCAAACTTGTTTGAGCAGGAGTTCTTGAACTCTCTTAACTTCTCCGGTATCCCTCCGCACAGGATTGTTCTGAAGGTTGGAACACCTATCATCATGATTAGAAACCTGAATGGCGACGCAGGACTTTGCAATGAAACGCAGCTTCGGGTTGTGTCACTGCGCGAGAGAAGCATCGAGGCCAGCATTATGTCCGGGCCGTTCAAGGGTAAGAAGGTGTTCATTCCTCGGATCGTCTTTTATAGTGAGGACGATGACAAGGAGTTTCCGCTCAAACTCAAACGTAAGCAGTTCCCCGTGGTTCCAGCGTTTGTCATGACTATCAACAAGGCCCAAGGACAATCGATCCACCACGTGGGTATCTACTTGGAATCACCGGTCTTCGCACATGGCCAGCTGTATGTGGCTTTGTCGAGAGTTACTTCAAGGAAGGCGATCAAGATTGCTGTGGATCCAGAGGCCATCGATGAGGACGGGAACGTACACACCAACAATATTGTGTACAGAGAGATCTTTGGAACGCGGTTTTGGTAGGTCACGTAATGCATATAATATATTTAGCTTTGATCTCGAAATGCTCTTTAATCCACCGCAGCGCAGTGGAGGCGGACAGCCCACACTACACCAACCAACCATGCCCTAGCGTCCGCGGAGCGGGCGCCCAGAGCGCTAGTTTCCCGCCACCTAAACTTGCAGCCTGTCCGTCCGTCTGTCAATAAGTCCGTCCGGTTCCTTTCTTGCTGCTTTTCCTGCCTTTTCGCATGGCTACACCCGGCCTGTCTAATATATTTTCGTCCCATCTTACCGACCGCGCCTACCTTTCTGACTCGACTTTACTATGCCAAAATTACAAATATATCCAAAAGCGTGACGCAATTAACTCGCGCCCTGATTGGGCAATATTTGGCGACTCATTTTTCATTCAAAACACAAAATTGGATTTTTGAGCGACGGCGCGAAGAGGACAAGGTGCGCTGGCTGTATAATAGCAGTAGGGTAGTTTTAGATGTATATGCATGTATGTACGGGCGTGGGGCTCCTTGCCCTACTATATATTCAAGAGAGACCTCTCAGGATACAGTCTGAGGCTTGCCCCGAGACTCCAAAGTGGTATGGCAGTTGGTAGCGATCGCAATCAGGTTGGGGTGGGTGTGACTGGGAGCGACTACCACCATGCACGCGCCTAGGGGTCCTAGACCCACCGCGAGTGTCCACGCTCCAAAAGCGAGTGGCGCGTGCTGCCTATTGGCCAAATCGAAGTTGCAGCCACATGCGGAAGAATCCTTACAGTCCCGCAATACAGAGGTGCTTTTAAAGTGTGAGCTCTCACATCAAAAACACTTTGCGAGAGCACTTCTGGCGGGACGGAAAGGAATGCAGCAGTCGGTCTCACAAGAGCAAGGATCCCAAGACCAAGTGCAAGGACAGCTCAAGAACAAGAGATCAAGACAAAACACACTTTAAGAGCATGAGTGAGCCCCGCGCCTGTACACTTAGATAGCATAGCGTCATAATAGACAGTTTTAGAGCATTTTCGGAACTGTGTGAGCCCCGTGAGGGGCTGGGTCGTTCTCGGACACCCTGCGCATACT
>NW_003303354.1:35658-42016 GCF_000142945.1 Phytophthora infestans T30-4 | reverse complement strand
GTCAAATAATAAAAATTGACTGAGTTATGGGCACTCGACGAGGTGGCCGTATAATTGTGTCCAGGAGTGTAGATGAAACGACTGAGCTCGGTGGAATACGCAAAAGTACTCACTCCACCGACGGACAGAATGCAATTGCCATTAAAATTCAACGTAAAACGGGCGCAGGTCATAGCTGCCACTTGCAAATCTACCAAATAAGCCAATCAAAACAGTTAAAACGCCACATTGTACAGCTGAACTGCAGTGGTTATTCTGCACCAGTCACTTGGTAAAATGGAGGCGGTACGTGTAGCTGAAACCACCTCGGAGCTCGAGTCCGAACGCCGGTCGGAGCCCCCACCTGAGCCTCCGTGTAACGGGGTTACATGGTGTGGAACACACAGGGGTACGAAGTACCCGGCGAGTTAACAAACTCTCAGTACATAAGTTGGAGAGTTAACAAGGTCTCTCAGTACGTTGGCTGAAAGCCACACGTTATGCATTTGATTAGGTTTAACTATGCTAGATAGTTAAAGAGATACATTTACCCCTAGGCGGCTTGGCCGCAATAATAGTAAATAAAGGACTTCTGGTTTTGAAGCATAAAAGTTAAGGTGTTAACTTTGAGCCCTGGTCTTGGGCTGTAAGTGTCCTTTGGATAAGGAACTTAGTATTAGTGACTCTTTGAGTCGAACGTCTTCCTCTGACGCTAAAGCTACGGCAGCCCCGCTGCACTTGGTAGCACTTGTAGTCAATCCCGCTCCTGAGTCGGTTGACTATATCCTCTGCGAGGATGGAACACCCCGTGTTCGCGAATTTGCCCCCGGCGCAGCAGGACGCGCTTACTAAGCTTATGTCCTTGCTTGGCCCGGAGGGCGTGGCTCATCTTGCATCGCAAGGTCCAGAGGCGGTCACGGCCAGGCTGGAATCGTTCTCCCGCTACGAGAACGCGCTCTTGGAGCATGTCCGAGAGAAGATGAGCGCCGCAACGGCGGCGGCGTCGATGACGCGTGAAGAGTCTATGAGACTGAAACCGCTCATGGTGAGCGTAAAAACCTTCGAGGGGAAGGATGGAGAGAATCTCCTTCTCTGGACCCGTGAGGTCGAGATGGCCATGGGATCGGCCCTGCTCCAGTCTGAGCATCAGCGCGTGGCGCTGGCTGTCTCCAGGCTCGGAGGTCGCGCTCGCGAATGGGCACTAACGTGCGGCACGTCTGTTGACGCTGCATTCCCACTTGGGATCAGCTGAAGCAACAGCTTTCGCGCGTGTTCGCGCCGCCTAATCAGGCGTACCGTATCCGGTCGAAGTTCCTTGCTACCCGCCAGGGTAAGAAGGAGTTATTGGACTATGTCAAGAGTTGAGAGCTCTTATCGCCGGAATGGCGGCGGACCCTCTTCCAGAACTGGTCAGCGTGACCGTGTTCATGGAGGGACTTCGTGTGAGCGCAGCTCGAACGGAAGTGTTCCGTGTACACCCTAACACTTTCGAAGAGGTGGTGAATGTGGCATTAAATGCCGAGCACAACTTCAGGTCGGCTCGACCTGGTTGGAGCGCTAGTAGCGCAAGCTCTTCGAGCGGTCCAGAGCCGATGGACCTCAGCTATGCTGAAGATGAAGAAGCGGAGCTTCTTGCTGCGATGCAGCGTGCCGGCATCCGCCGATGCTTTGTGTGCAATAGCACTAAGCACTTGAGGGCATATTGCCCTCTGCGCAAGAAGCGCGTGGCTCCGGCGAGCCAACCCTCCGGGTCATCGCCGAGAAACGGCAATTCCCAGTAGGCGCGGGGCGGCCTACTGGGGAAGAACTGAGTTCTGTTGTGCCTCGACGAGGTAGAGGGCAACGGGGCTCAGCCCCGAAGAGAGCTGAGCTCTCTTACGAGAAGGGTGTGTGCAAGCCGGGCTTGCAGGTCGTTCAAGCGAACGTGAAGGGCTTTGCAAAGCCATGGCGAGTCTTAATTGACTCGGAGCCTCGGGCAACTACGCCCGTCGCTCCACCCTAGAAGGGAGTCAGCTGTATGCTGAAGCACTGGAAGTGCCAACGAGAGATAAGATCTCTGTCCGTCTCGCGACGGGGACACTGGTAACTGTGTCGAAGGTCTCTGTCGACCTTGGAGTGAAGTTTGAGAACTTCGATAGCGTGGAACGCTGTTTGGTCTTAGACCTGGATGCGAGGTATGACCTCATCCTTGGCATGGCATGGCTGGAACGCCATGAGCCATGGATCGACTGGAAGTCGAAAACGCTGGGTGCGTCGCACCCTGCTCCTAGTGGAGCTTTGGTGAGTCATGAACCCACCTCTGCTAGGAAGCAGAAGCGCTTTTGGCGCGAGCACGAGGCCGAGGCGGTCGTAGTGCTGGACATTGGTATGTCCGAAATTGTTAGCAACGAGGTTGCTGTTTGCCCTGAGGGCGTACGTGGTGCGGCACGTTATCCGCTGAGCGGTGCAGGTCAGGTCAATGACCAACTGCTGGGTCCTGGTGAGGACGAGCGCGGAGTGGCGCGTAATCCACTGAGTGGTACGAATCTGGTCGATGACCTACCGCTGCGTGACCCGAGGGTCGCGGTCGACTGCGAGTCGAGGCATCATGGGCGTGGCCCAGGAGATGCAGGTGAAGTGACACCTAGTTCACTGTGTGAAGGTCGAGGACCTCTTGGCTTTCAGCCGTGTGTCTTGCGAGACACTGTATCCTCTTCGAGGGGTGATGGAGCTGATGCACCCGGTGGTGGTGACGGAGATGTCGCCACACCGCCCTCATCCGGCCGGGCTCGGTCGCGGAGGGAGAGGAGAAGAAGACGCAGGGCGTCTGTGACGTCTTCGACGTCGGACGAGGTGTCCAACGTGACGAGCGGTGATGCTCCACGTGATTGCTGTGAACAGCTGTATACACTCGTGAACGGAGTGACGGGGGAGGTAGAAGGCGATATCAGCCTTGACACTCTGCCCGCTGCAGAGGCTCTGCTAGAGCTGGACGAGATGTCCATTGCCGAGTTTGGCGAAGCCTTAAAGGCAGACGAGCTAGCCGAGGTGGTCCTGCTGGGACCTGAGGAGGAGTTAAACTCCTCATCCGTCGTGGACGACGCGGTCCTAGAGGACACCAAGAAGGCGCTGAGCGCAAGAAGTGGATCGGCGATCCTCAAAGATCCTTCGGATCCCTTCTACCCGGTGGTGAAGGAGTATGGAGACGTTGTCTCGGAAGACCCACCGACGGGCCTGCCTCCGGATCGAGGCGTGTGTCATGAGATTGACCTGGTTCCTGGAACCAAATACTGCGTAACAAGACAATGGCCTTTGCCGAGAGAGCAGTGTGACGTCATTGACGCATTTTTCCGTGCGAAGCACGAGGCAGGGGGGGATGGTGCGCGAGAGTAAGTCTCCGCACTCGACACCCACGTTCTGTGTCAGAAAGCCGAGCGGCAAGTGGCGCATTGTTCATGCTTTTAACAAGCTAAATGCGGCCACTATCCCGGCGCAAACGCCGATTCCTCGCAAGGATGTTCTGCAGAACAACATGGTAGGCTGTACGTTGTACAGTGCGCTCGACTTGGTCGATGGTTACTACCAATTGCTCATGAGAGCGAGCGACATTCCGCTGACAGCGGTGAGTACTCCGAGCGGTATGCTCTGGGAGTGACTGGTCATGCCCCAGGGGCTGTCGAGCGCACCAGCAACGTTCAATCGTCTTGTGACGCAGTTGTTTAGGCCCCACCGGGCGTACGCTCAGACGTACTTTGACGATATATTCGTCCACAGTCGTGCCGAGCACGGAAAGTCAGACGTGGATAACCACATTGACCACTTGCGAGCGGTGCTCGAGTGCATTCCCACTAATAAGTTGTATGCCAACTTGGACAAGTGCGTCTTTGGCGCGGAGGAGATACCTTTCCTCGGGTGCTTCATTGGGAAGCGTGGCTTACGGGCAGATCCTGCCAAAGTCAAGGCCATCGTGGACTGGCCGGTTCCCAAGAACCAAAAAGACTTACGCAAGTGGCTAGGCTTAGCCAATTACTTGCACAAGTACAGTGCGAACTACGCGGAGATGGCTCGGCCATTATCAGATCTCCTTAAGAAGGACGCACCATGGTGCTGGAACGTCGAGCACGACGGAGCCTTTGAGGCTGTGAAGGAGAGCCTTCTCCAGGCTCCAATCCTTGCGCTACCGGACCCGGATAGTCCGTTTAGCGTCGTCTGTGACGCCTCCGATTTTGCAATCGGTTGTGCTTTACTACAAGCAGACGCCGAAGGGCGTGAACGCGTGATCGCGTTTGAGTCTCGCCAGCTCAAAGCTGCAGAGAAGAACTATCCAGTTCATGACAAAGAGCTACTTGCAATGAAGTATGCTCTAGTCAAATTCAGGGTACACCTGCTAGGCTCTAAGCCTTTTGTGATCTTTACTGATCATGCGTCGCTACGCACTGCGACACAGTCGCCTCATCTCTCTCAGAGAATGGCAAGATGGCTTTCCTTCTTTGCCGAGTATAACTTCGAGGTGAAGTACAAGCCGGGGCGGCTTAATGTAGTGGCCGATGCGCTCTCGCGCAGGCCGGACTACGAGTTAGCTCATGTCACGACAGTGACGTCGTCAGTGCCTGACTTGATATGCGGAGCGTATGCACAAGACGACATGTGCGTAGCGCTGCTACGGGCTCTTGGGAGCGAAGAGTTTAAAGACTCTGACAAGGAATTGTCTGGGCGCTTACGCGCGAGGCTGCATCGATACTCGCTCGATGGCGGCCTGCTGTACTACAGCACCGACTCTGAGGATAACCCTCGTGTAGTCGTTCCTCATGATGAGGATCTAAAGTATCGAATCCTCTATGAGGTTCATGATACGCCCGTGGGCGGGCACTTAGGTCGGGAGAAGACCTATGGCTCGGTGAGCTCGATGTACTGGTGGCCCAAGATGTATAAGTGGGTTGGCACCTATGTACGCACGTGTGAGACGTGTCAAGGGACGAAGTCCGCGCCGAGCACGGCAGCACCATTGGCGAGTTTGCCTGTCCCCAAGGGATGTTGGCAGTCCATGAGTATGGACTTTGTGTTTGGCCTTCCCAAGGACAAGGCAGGAAACACGGGTATTGTGGTCTTTGTAGACCGATTGAGCAAGATGGCTCATCTAGCGGCGGTGCCGGACACCATAGATGGTGAAGGTACAGCTTTGCTGTTTATAGACCGAGTCTTTCGCCAACATGGCTTGCCTGAGGCAATTGTCTCGGATCGAGACCCGCGCTTCACCGCGAAGTTCTGGACGTCCCTCTTCAGAGTGCTTGGCACTCGTTTGGACATGTCCACAGCGGACCATCCGCAAACCGATGGTCAAACCGAACGTGTGAATCGCGTTGTGGAGGATATCCTCCGAAGCGTATGCGCTGAGACGCCAAAACGCTGGAGCCAGATGCTCCCACTCGTTGAGTTCGCATTAAATAATGCAGTGCACGCCTCGACAGGCTACACTCCGTTCTATGTGAACGGCTTGGTTAACCCTCGCGTCCCACTGACGCCACCACGCAGTGGCTCAGGACTTGATGGGGGAGGGATAGCCGAGCGGCTAGCTGATGTCAGCCCTGTTGCGGTTCGCAAGCAAGTCAATGACTTTGTCTCTTTGAGACTAAGCGTAATGCGTCAAGTACGCGACGCTATGGCTGAAAGCCAAGACATGCAGAAGGAACATGCAGATGCCAAGGGCAGAAGCAATGTTGAGAGGTTTGAGGTCGGTGACCAAGTTTTATTAAACGCTAAAAACCTACCTACTCATGCAGTGTCTGCAGTCTTCAAGACGAAGTTAAGACCTCGGTTCATAGGACCGTTCAAGGTCGTGGCCAGGAAGGGCCTAGCGTATACGCTCAACCTTCCGAAGAAGATGCGCACGCATCCGGTCTTCTAAGTTGGCTTGCTTAAGCCAACCAAGACCCTGCTCAGGTGAGCGCAGAGGCGTTGGCACCAGCGGTGGCTGGGCCACGGACAGCTGCAGGGCAGCAGGTGGTAGAGCCACGGGAGGCTGAACGACAGCAAGTGGTGGATCCACAGATGGCTGATCAACAGCATGTGGCAGAGCCACAGGTCGCGAAGCAAGTGCTCGAGATGCAGGAGCAAGGCAAACTGAACGTTCAGCCGAGCGACTAGACGCTCAAGGTCCGAGACCTGGTTGTGAGTCAACAGTGGTGGCTCTAACCTATCCACAAGGTGGATCATCTCTTCGAGATCGACCGATGGGCGGTGAACGTGAACGTTCGCGTCGTGGACGCCGGCGTCGTATGGACGCAGACGCCGTTCCGGCAAGTGCTGACTCTCCCCGCGAGAGCCCAGCTGAGGCAAGGCCTCCTCCTGCTCTGCTCGATGAGCATGGTGAGCTCCACTTCACGTGGAACGCCTTGTGGCG
>NW_003303354.1:0-3368 GCF_000142945.1 Phytophthora infestans T30-4 | reverse complement strand
ACCAGGCTTGAGCTTAGCCACGACTGTCTAACGAGCTCAACGACCCGACCAAGCGCCACGGAGAAGCTACCGAGCCTGGTGCCAGCACACGCCAGATACACGCAGCAGCTCGTCCAGTCGCGGGTCCAGCACCTCCTGCACATCCGGTTGCGTTGTGAGGACCAGCGAGTATCCGCCCAACGGCTCCACCTTACGTGTCGACGGAGTTATCGTGCACGGAGGTCGATGGAAGAAGCTTTCTGATGACGAGTGACACACGACTGCATCCGGTGTACCAAACAGCAGTAGGTCTAACACTTCGTAGCGTGAGCCATGACATGCGATGTATCGGAGTAAGATCTGCACCATGATCAGCTCCGAGCAGTTGGACTGCAACGACGCAGGTTGAAGCTTTACTGTCACCATGCGGATCTCACAGTCGCGCCAGAGCAGCGACAAGGGTGCTGCAGATGTTGACGTGATCAATTGTACAGTGGTGTAGCTCACTTGTAGGCCGTGAAAAGCTCGGCAATCCTGCCAGAAAGTCATTAAAAAGGACAGGATCACCAGATTTCCACACTTCATGCCACAGGAGACGTCCTGTACGGCCACCGTGATCATTCTCCATTGTATCGATGCTCCACTCACAATGCTGTTAATTTTTTAATTTCTTAGATGCTGGGAAGCTAAGCTCTTAACTATTTTAATAGTAGTGGCCAACGATATCTATTTGTGGAGAGAAAAGATTTTTGCGAAACGACACTTATTTTTGGTGTGGTGTACTGCTCTTTCTTTTGGTGACCCTTTCTGCGTCTGTGGCGCTTCACATCCTATTTTTTGTGCTCGGAAAAAAGAATAGAGTGCTTTGGATGGCTCTCCGTTCAGGGTGTGGCTGTGAAACCACCCTGTTACAGTATTATACTTGGCTATAGTATTGCATAGAGTTGATGAGAGGGTTAAACATTAATTGGGCCGCCCTTGGGTAGATACCTGTACTTTGTCGCATTTATCCACTCGCAGAGCGCTGCCAACAGACACTACAAGCCGTAGGTACTTGTAATTTTACCTAGAGCCAATTTTGTGATAGAATACTCCTCCGAGCCGAAGGAGTCCGGGCTTCCGAACCAACTTCTTTATGAATAACATAGAGCGATCTCTCTTCTTTTAGTGCGCCGATTTACGTTTACCCGCATCGGTAGATACTCCTAACTGTGTAAAAAGCCCTGCATATCAACAGCTAGGAACCAACGCCTATTGCCGATTACAAACGCAAATGTACGCCTTCGTTCTTATACTTTGTGCCGGACCCTAAAGGCGTTTTTCTGCAGTTTTGTCAGTTCGGCTCCAATTTTAGAATGGCGACCAGAATTGGATATGTCCTGATTAGCTGCCCTTATTGGCCAATTTTCAGAGCTGGGGGGCGTGATCAGTAGCCAAAATACCAAAATAAGTACCAGCACTGTACGTTTTTCCGATTCCGTTTTATTATGTATGAAGGAGAGGCCTTCATACTTCTGCAACCTGATTATTACTTTACAGCTGCTATTTTTTTCATAAATTGCAAATTGATTCCCAAGGATTGGTTTGAGATCGTTGGCTTGAGATCTCTTTCCTCTTCGATGCAAAGTGGCAGCAATGAGGGCTGCCGTAGTGGAGGGCTCAGCGAGGGCGGGAACAGTACCTCCCATTTTGGCGGATCAAACTGTGTGAGTAATAATTGTGATCGGGTCACACAGCACCTTGCACAGAGGAAGTGGTTAAGGGTATTACTACCCGAGTGAGCATTAGGCCACGTCTTCCCGGCCTCAGTGCGAGCGGTTTGCTTATCGGAAGAGTAGATGTAAGCCTGATATATTTAGTAGTAAGATTAGCTTGGGTTCTTTCCAAACTAGAGGTCACCTATAGTGGAGCTATGCATTTATGTCTTGACTGGCTCCTAGAGCACCTGGTACCGTGTACCAGCTGTCCACAAAATTGACAGGTCACTCTTTATGTAGCCTGGGGGTACACTGGACTGTACCACATTACACCCTCCACTTTACTGAGAATCACATGATTTTCGTATCAGAAGTGAGAGAATTAAAAACCCTAAGGTGAATTTCCACACTGAGCAGCCACGAGGCAGTCGCGGCTCGTAGTCACACCCATTGTGACTTGTGCTCTCAAAGCACACTGGGATTTGCATCCCAATTCTCACACCTGTGTTGAGCGCATAGCCTACACTCAGAGCTGCCATAGCACTAGCGCTAGAGCGCGGACATTGCTTTGGCACAGGGTGCAATAGCATCCGAGCGTGTGCCATTCGCCTACAGCTCGCAACGGAGGACACAACAGTCCTCGCGAATGCATCCGGAGCTTGGTATCTCCCGCGAGGGACGACACCAAGAAGGGCAACTCCTGCCCCAGCACTAAAGGGGGGAAGCTCTCAGCTCATGCTTTTGGCTCCCGAAAGGATCCATCCTTGCGGGCAGAGCTTCTGCTGCGCTTCTGTCCCGTCTTGGTCGTCATACCAACGACACGTAGGTGTCCTTCATCGACACATCGGGTTGTGGTATGGCGCATATCCTTTGCACCAATAACAGTGTCCGTCATAGGCACCATGTACCTTGATTGTAACGGGGTACGTAGCCCTAAGTGTACCCTGGTTACATGAAGTGTGACACGTCATACTTCGGGATATTCGGTACAAAGTACCAAGGTCGTCCAAAGCCAACCATTGGTTGATGACATTGCATTTCTATAGGTGACTTATAGTTTGTATTAAACCCAAGCTTTATCTACCTATAAATATACTCAGTTTACATTCTATCTTAATTAGGTCACTTCGCTCTCTTTTGAATAAGGAGGGGACCTGTGAACTGCCGTTCACTGCGATTTTGTATACTCAAAGGAAGATAACTTCCTCTAGCGCAAAGAGCTGTGTTACCCCGTCACACTTGGTAGCACTTGTAGTCAATCCACGCCACCGCGGGTAAGCTACCTGAACCTCTCCAAAGTTCGTTGCCATGGACAGGAACGAATTCTCCCATATGAACGACTCTCAGTTCGAGTCGGTTCGGAAGATGGTAGGCATCTTCGGGATGGAGGCCCTGCAGAGCCTGGTGGTGTCAACACCGGCCGAGCAGCTCGAGCGCGTCAATGCATTCGACGCGTACGAGCAGGGCCTCATCGCGCATGTGGTGTAGCGGGATCAGCAAAATCTGCGAGATTGCCAGATCCAACTTACCAACGGCGCCCAGACACCGACTAACGGAGGGGGTCCCCCGATGATCCGTGTTCTGCTGAACTTTCCTCACCTTGTGTACCCGTCGGTAGGGCGGGATCTTGCTCTCTCGGTAACTTCCGAAGAGTTCAAGTGGAGAAGCTTGAGTGTCTTGGCGAGACGTGGG
>NW_003303353.1:58299-60849 GCF_000142945.1 Phytophthora infestans T30-4 | reverse complement strand
TGAGAAAGAAAAGTATCCCGCGCCTATTGCAAATTGCCGAAAATCTTTGCCATCACTCTTCGTGGGCCGGGAAAAGGCCTCCTTCACGTCTCCCTCCGTTTCTCCACGCTAGAAGTGGGTGTTTAAAGTCCAAGTCGCTGTACGGTCGCGCAGTCAGTTTCGCAGTTATGTTGTCGCCCTACGATTTGAAAGGTGAAACCGAGTTCCGTGAGCGAGATGTAGACTTCGCCCCAGTTGCTCCAGGCCGTCGATCACCCCGTTTATCGGGACTCGACGATTCCTTGAAGCACCTGGCACCCCCCTCCAAGAACTCGGCGACAGTTTCGAATGGACCCCAGCGCTGCTATATGCCCGAATACCAGCTGACTTTGCAGGATGCGTGCGGTCATTTGATGGCTCAGCGAAGACGGGCTAAATACGGCGGGTATGGCAGTTGTTCGTGGATACTGTGGCGCCTTCCGAATTGGGACATTGAGATTGCTGCGAGTGCGTACCTGTCGTCCACCACAGTCAACATCGCCGAGTACACCGGCATGAACAATGGAGTCTTGGCAGCGATTGACCGAGGGATAACCGATCTGATTATCGTGGGTGACTCCCGGCTTGCAAACCAGCAATCCATGGGGGTGATAGCATGCAAGAAGGAAACGTTGCAAGTGGAACTAGCTCGGCACAAGGATCTCACGAAACAACTCAACTCGGTCCGGTATCGACACATAGCGCGACACTATAACGCAGCGGCTGATTCTCTCGCTACAGAAGCACTGGAAGCTAAAGCTGGACGAGTAATTCTTGGGACGGATAGGAAAGCAGAGCTGAGAATGATTAACCGAGTAGCCGAAGACCTGTACGACACAGACATCCCAGCGGAAACACCGATTGTCACGGCAGTCACTCGTAGCCGAGTACGCCGAGTTCACTTTGAGGACGAGCTGGATGTAGACTCGGCTAGAGCAAGAGGAGGAAGTCAGGATCATGAAGCCATGTCTACAAATCCTGGAGAATCCGCGTTTGAAAGTAGTGGAGATGAATTCGAACAAGTCAGCGGGGCGTCGACTCGGCGGACTAACCACACGACCCCGAATGTCGAAACAAGGTCGCAGATGGAGTCAGTCCAGACAGCTCAGAATGCCAACGACATTGATCCAGTGACGGTACAGACTGAGCGGAGACGATGAATCGCGAAGGCACAAGATGAAGAACTCAGGTGGGCCGATCTCAGATCGGGCGTACCTGAGAGGTGAAGTGGAGAACCTTACACACCGTCGAGCTCAGAATGCCGGCAAAGTCGCAGAATTCTTTGTACTCAGCGAAGACGACCTGTTGTACCGCCGAGATGAAGCCCGCCGACTAGGCGAACTCGGCGAACCGAACCTTTCATTGAGATTGGTGATACCGTCAACCATGGTCGACGAAATACTTCATAACTGCCACAACTCGATCGAAGGAGGGCATCAAGGCATCGTCAGAACTTATCACCGAGTCAAAGCCGACTACTACTGGATTGGTCTGTACGCCGACGTGGTGAAACATGTTAGAGCCTGCGAAGACTGCAATACCAGTAAGAGCAAGCCACAGTTGAGAGGTTATTCGCCGGGAAATGTGGTGTCAGACCATCCATTCCAAGTCGTGTCAATGGATTTCGTTATTCCCCTTCCTCGAACTCAGCGGGGCAATACTGCACTGCTGCTGTTCCAGGACCACTTCACGGGGTTCGTTATCGCAAAGGCTATGAATGACACCGGAGCACTCGAAGTGGCCAAGGTATTTGAGGAATGCGTCTTCAGGCAGTTCGGGGCTCCGTCTCTGATACGGCACGACCGAGATCCAAGGTTTATGAGTGAAGTTTTCCAAAAGTTCTCCGAGATGATGCAGTCGAGATCAAGAGCTACGCTGAGTTACCGACCACAAGCCAACGGTCAACAAGAGAGGTCAGTCAAGACAATGGTTCAGACTATACGGGTCTACGTGGAAGACCCACTTCAAGCCGACTGGGATGACATCGCCGAGAAGATGGTACACGCTATAAACAACTCAAGAGATTCGACTCGGCGAGAAACCCCTTTCTATCTGGTGCATGGTTGGGACGCCAAGTCTACACTCAAGGCTATGACGAGTTCGATACGACGTGGACAGGGACGCCCAGTCAACTCGGCGGACGCAGTCGAGTGGCGCCGAGAAGCGAACAGACAACGAGAAGTGGCATTTCGATTAGCAGCTGAGCTCCAAGTGCGAGAGAAAGCACGACGAGCTCGAGAGCACAACGAAGCGTTGAGCAAGGAGAAAAGATCCATTCCCAACACAGCAGATGACGAAGATAAAGTTGCAGAACCAGGCGATGAATCCACCAAATCCTTGTTCAAAAAAGGAGATCAAGTCTGGTTGTTTATGGAGCGAGTCAAGTCGAGCCTCACCAAGAAGTTAGCCCACCGATGACATGGACCATTCAGGGTGAAGAAGAAGGTGGAAGAATTCGCCTATGAATTGGAGTTACCCGACAAGAGTGGATATAGGTTCTACCCAGTGGTCCATGTATCACGTCTGAAGGCA
>NW_003303353.1:52575-56315 GCF_000142945.1 Phytophthora infestans T30-4 | reverse complement strand
CTTCTTCATCGCGTCGTCAACAACCTGAGGATCCATACCGCGCGGAGCGAAAACTAAGAAGTCCACGTTCCGAGCGCGGAAGCAAGTATTGTATGGATGGACCGCCGGGTCGGTCAGCCACCAAGCTCGCCAGGGCTCGGCTAGATCCACATCGTGAGCTCCTTGTGCTTCTTGGATCGCTTCGACCGATGACCGGTAGGACTCGACGAGGCACGACGCTTGCGATGCTGCTGCTTCCCCGAAGCCGGCGCAGAGGCAGAACTCGTCCCGTCACCAGAGTCCTTCGATGAAGGCCGCGAGGAGGGGCGATCACTCGGCGGCAAAGACTCATCACTCATCTCATCGTCAGAACCAAAGATCGCCGCATGAAGACTTCTCGCTTGGGCGGAACGACGAGCATCTGCGGTCGCTGAGTCGGAACCGGAAGGACTGCCAGCCGAGTGCTCTGATAAGGAAATGGGATTCAAGAGCGACCCAGCGGCAGGATTTGTCGAGCCGGTGGACGGTACAGAACCATCACCAGGCCCTAACACCTCGTCGTCAGACGCGTCGAGATCCTCAAGCAGCTGAGCAGTCACAGTACGGGCGGTCGCAGCCGATCTCCGGATAGGACGCTCAGATGGGGACGTCAACACGGCCGTGGTCACAGGGAGAGACGGTCTGAGGACACTCACGGCCGGAGTCACTAAGTCAGTCGGCGTGGTGGATACGCTCAGACCCCGAGAGGGCGACTGGGAGTGTCCAACCACCGTTAGCACGACGCTGAGTGGTGCGCTCGACTGGGGCAACCCAGCGGAGATGGGCGAAGTCGAGGCTGGGGCACCCACGCTCGTAGCCGGGACAGGCAGTGAGGCCACGACATCAGATGAAGATATCGGCGGTGGGCGAGTAGCCGCGACCGACGAAGTCACAGGAGGGCCAAAAGATGAAGAACCCACCGAAGTCGTCGAAGCGACTGCAGGAACGGTGTCGGCGGGCGGCTCAGGCAACTCAAACTCAAACTCAGCTTCGCTCGAAGCGTCACCGTCGTCTTCAGAGCGAGCAGAGACAGCGGGCTGAGTAGCAGAACTCAGCTGAAGGTGACGAACCTTCTTCCGCCGAGTCCGACGACGGGACTTTCCAGAGCGAGGCCTTCCTCCATCGGATGCAGTAGCTTGAGGCGAACTTGAGTGCAAAAGGGCACTGATAGCCTCGTGTCCATCCTCTCCGGGGAGTAGACAAGCGTACGGTTGAGGCGGATGCGGCGCCGGCGTACGATGACGAGGACCTGCGGCTGTGGGAGACTTGGGGTTGGCATAACGCCGAAGCTGCTGAGTCGAGGTCAAGTTTGCCAAAGGCGTACGGTGAAGCTGAGCAAGAGTCGGCTCAGCCTGAGTGGTTACCGCCGCCGAGCTGACTGGAGCCGCAGCCGAGTCTGCCAATGAAGTCGTCGAAGACCCTTGACTAGCTGAGGGAACCACACCAGGACCAATAACGGAACTCGCCACTGGAGCATCTCGGCGAGGATGGACAATCAACTCCAACCGCCGAGTTTCACCAGCGGGAATGTTGAGAACCTCAGGAAAGCGAGACTCCAAGACACGACACAGCCGGGCGTTGAGGAGAAGGTCGGACGGATCAAGCCCAGGAACTTGCAAGCCACCGCCAGCAGCAGCAGCCATGTGAGGATCGTGCATCGGAATAATACCATTCCGACGGATGAGCCGCTTCTGTCGCAAGATCACCGCTCGCTGCTCAGCGATCACCGACTGAGCGTGCCGCAAGGGTTGAGTACCGGTGGAACTGTACAACCGCACCGACTCCTGCAGCTGTTCGAAGTGTTTGGAAGCGATGCCCTGAAGAGTAACGAACGCCGCATCCCTCTCAGAAATGGATCGAAGAAGGACGTCGATCTCGGCGTACCGATCCAAGACTTGCTGATGGTGGAGCTGGGCCTGACTCAACGCAGCGTCGACCATGCTCTGCTCAGCTGCGATGGCCCGAGCAAGTTTCGCCTCACTCAGCGCTACATCCTTGAGCAGCGACGCGAGGAGCTTCGCTCAGCACTCAGCAGCAGCCTCCAATCGAGACACTTGCTGTTGAGCCGACGAGAGCTGAGTTGACAAGTCGACATTACTGAGAGCAAGCGAGGGCAGTCGCCGAGTCAATGCGCGGTTCTCCTCCTGAACAGCTTGGTTGTCAGCTTGGAGATCGCCGATGATCTTGGGGTAATCAAGAGCGGCGTAATTGCCTTTCAGGATATCCAACAGTTCCCCCGGCGGAAGCAGCATGCAAAATCGCTCGCCGCTGCACGGGATCGGAGGGTTCCACGGAACGAGTAAATCCGTAAGCCATGAGCCTCGCCAAGAAGGTCAATTCTTCTCGGCGATCATGCCCTTGCTCGTTAATTCTGGCCATAAGGGAGTCAAAGACTCACTGGAGCAGCCCGAGCTTGGCTGATTGGTGGCGCCCGAAGTGGTGTCGCCCCGGCAAGCTCGGTGGACCAGGAAGGCGCACGGAGAAGACTCTGCCGACTCCGCGTCAGACTCATGGGAAGTTGTCAGGTCAACCAGCCCACTTCATGCCGGTCGCTGACCCCACGAGTACCGACGGGTCGAGGAATCGACTCAGCTGGCACGCCTACACCTCGACGAGGAGTTGGAGAAGATGGATGGTGCCACGGGTTGTGCTGGAACATCATGCGAAGAGTAAGGAGCTGCCAAGTGAGTGACAGCGGAAGATACTCACCAGCTCGGCTCGTATCATAACCGGGGCAGTTGTGGTGTAGGGATTTCCAGATTCGACCATACGCCGACCTACTTTAGGTCAAGAATCGGCTCGGTCTGATAACCCAGAGCTTAGGAGCCAAGGATCACGGTAAGTACTCGGCGATCTGTCCGGATATGCTATCCGGACAGCCGCTGAGCTCAACGGTCGCCGGAACTCAGCTGAAGGGTCGGTAGAGATCCGAAACGACTACATTTCATTAGATATTTGTATGAGAAGCATAGGATTAAAAAGGGGGAGCCGAAAGGGCTCCCAGAAGATAACAGAGCAGAATTTTCCTAGTCCAAGACACGTGTACACTTTTCCGGTAAGTCCCTGCATAGGGCTGGATTATGCCTGCCGTCAATACTCGAGAGGCATAGCTTGTAGGGTATTGACTGGTAGCGCCAAGAGATTAGGTCGGTCCGGGTAGGACAAAGTCTCGCTACGCGCGAAAGAAAGTCCCGCTTACTCAGCGGGCCGGTACGTCGGATAGCCCGGGTGCCGTAGCACTTCTAGCTGAGCTGCCTCTGCGCTCGGTGACCTGTAAAAGCGCTCGCGCGCCGTCGTCCATCCTTTGGTGGAGGGCACAGGGTTGTGAACGAGCTCAGCCGAACCAAACTCGGCGGAGCCTCGGAAGTGATCTGACTTGGTTTAGTCGGAACCGGGTGGAAGCGAGCCACTCGTCTGTCGCGGGAGGGCCGGACCGCGAGGGGACCACCCTCTGCGCAGCCCATACAAACCGCCGACGTAACTCGGCGATGCGTTGTGGTTTGGGTAAGGAATCCACATCTGACGGATATTTGTGTGTTCTACTACACCACCATGGAGGTATTCGGTGGCCGTCAGACCAACCATTTTCGGGCTACAGGGCGCGAACTTTAAAGCTTGGCGGCAGCGGTGTTCTTGTTCGAGGGCTATGTCCCGCAAAGTTTCCGTCGACGCATGGCTTCATATTTCGTGAGATGAAGCGCCCATGGGACCAGGGCCGAATC
>NW_003303353.1:49771-52466 GCF_000142945.1 Phytophthora infestans T30-4 | reverse complement strand
TTCTGTGCCACTGCAGCTTCCAGAGCAGCGTTGATGCGATCGACGCTGGAGAGCAGAGGAGTCATTGACGCCGGTGTGACTGCGTCTGTCGCAGCGACAGCTACTGCAGGTGACGAGTATGAGTCCCCATCTGCAGCCGATTCTCGCTCTTCTTGGCTCGCAAATAGTCGTACAGCAGACCTCCATATGACAAGTTGGATGCTTATCCTTTCGGGTCTATTCCTAAAAAGAAGTCCTAATCAAATATACAAATATCAAGTGAACAATGATCCATAATGGATCTTCTTGAATGCCAAGCGTCGTCTGCACCGTCGCATGAGTATCTTTAACGGTCCGCGCCCTGTCCCAGACTGTGAACGTGTCTTCCAAGGGTCACTGAGTCTTTCGCGAACTCATCCCAACCGCCGCTGAGGTTTCGTACCGTAGATGGTCCGCTGAATGCGAATCCGGCCTGTCCATTATTAATAATAAGGACAGCCTGGATTCAGTGACATATGGCCGAATCCAATACTCGTCGAAAGCTCGGAAGTGACGCCGTCGAGTCCCTTGCACCTTGGCGTCTCCGTACATCACATGACCGAGGGTTCGCTGCTTGAACATCTTGGGCGGTGTCACGTCTTTATCGACGGGTGATAATCCGCAACTACGGAAAAATCACTACACCACAACTTCCCCTGTCGCAATGGAAACCACGGTACTGGTGCCCGTTGTGACATTTCTTCCCATTCTCCAATTCACCATCCAGTCACCGTATGTCCAAGCGTTTGATCGAGCCGTCTCCGACGTGTTTCAGCGTCTCAACCCTCGCCGACGTCGCGAACGTGAGCGGCTGGAGGTACATCAGCTCATCCTCTTCTTGAAATCATCGGCGCCTTGCTCATCACCATGCATTACTCGTCTTGTTTCTTAGGAGGGCAAGACCGAGGGTTCGAACGACCCTCAGCCTGCTACACTTCCCCCGACCGCATCGTCATCAATCGGTTCACCGGCGCTTCCTGCCCCAGACTCTTCACTCCCTGCTGTAGCGCCTGCGGCACTCCCTGTCGCCGCTGAATCCGCGGAGATGGCTCCTGCTGCTCCTCCTGCGCCTGCTATTGGTCCACCACCACTCACCGAGGATTCGCTGCGTGCCATGCTGGCTGAAAGTACGGAGGCATCGGTCGATCACATGATGATCTCGATAATTCCGTACTTGACTGCAATGGCTCGTCACCCAGTGCAGCTCAGCGTTGCGCCTCCTCTCCACGGCGATGTCCACGCTCAACGTCGCCTCGAGACTGCTGTTGGTTTTGATGATGTTCTCGCTGCGGTACAACCTCTTCCTGACGCGCTGTCGGCATTACCCGAACGAGTTGCCAGCTTGGAGCGTCAGTTGCGGTTTGCTCAGTCCGTGGCTGCTGCCGCCGTACGTTCGGTGGCACCCAAAATCATGGCTCGTGAGAACGCGGAGGCGTTCCTCAAGGCTACCAACGCTGAGATCGAAGCCCTTCACCACAACGTCAAGATTCTCCACGAGTCGAACGCCAAGAACGACGCCATGCTCGCCAGTGTTCAAGCCATCATGGAGCGACACGCAGAAGACTTGAATCGTCTGCACTGCGAGGTCCAAGCTCGGGACTTTTTCATCACCACGTTGCACAAGAAGCTGTCTCGTGAACGCGAGGTGTACAAATCTTCAATTGGAGCGGATACCGAGCAGACTCGGAAGCTTCATCTCCTTTTGGTCAAGCTTGCCCAGTGCAAGTTTGTTGACAACGATACGCTCAAGGTCCTCGAGAACCAGCAAGACCGTAATACTCGCCCCCTCCAAGTGAATCGCCCCCTCCGTGCACACGTGAGTCTGGCCGGGATGGATCCCGAGGTACTGCGCCTGGTTGTTGATGGTACGTTCCTAATGTTGCTTATTCCACCGTGTGTTCAGCAACTAACGCTCGTTCACAATCCTTCGTGATAGGTCTGACTGCGGGTGAGCTGGACCTGGACGCGCTGGACTTGGATCAAGAGACGTTGGTCGCTTTGCAGCGCATACAGTCTGCTGCCGCGTCTTCGGACGATCCTTAAGCTCTTCCTGCAGCTTTGGCCAAGGCCGCTCACCAAGTGACCCATGGGAAGTCCCACAAGCGCCTTCGACCAGGTGGCGAGGATTCAGACGACGAGCCGGACGACTCTGACGAAGACGAGGCTCCCGTCCCGACGGACAAGGCCAGTACTTCGATGGCAGCTGCTGGTCTCGGTGATGCGCCACCTGCCGACACTTCAACTCCCAAGTCGGCTCGTAGATCGCTATTCGGTCCGAAGGCGTGGAAGCAAGCGGCCCAGAAGAAGCACAAGAAGCCTCGTCCTCGCTCTCCGCCAAGTCACCCCGACGTCATATGAAGACTCGGCCCAAGTCTGTCCCGTCTTCTCCAAGCTCATGGTCGCCACCTCCTACACCAGCGTCTTCTTCCACTCATGTCGTGGTCGATCTCAGCGGCGACCAGAGTGACGAGGACATGGTGGGCAATGGTCCAAGCAGTCTCCCATCGGTTCAAGAAACTCCCCCCGAGATTTTCGGTAAACAACTGGAACTTGGGGATCACGATGATGATTTCGGTCTCCATGACGCACATTGGATCCAGCGCGATCATACGCCAAATCGGCCAAGCCACAACGCGTCAACAATCTCTCCTTCCCAGCTGACATACTCCCGCTGAAG
>NW_003303353.1:44431-47680 GCF_000142945.1 Phytophthora infestans T30-4 | reverse complement strand
TTCGGTCGACTGTTGAATTCGCTGACAGCCTTGAGTCTCGTACACAGTGCACTACTGGGTAGAAGCGATACCCACTTCGGTCTGGTAGTTCCAGTTCGTACGCAAACGCTTCCACCTTGCGCTTGATCCAAAAAGGTCCATACCACCGGTGAGCTAACTTCTTCGTCAAGACCGGTTTGGCGCGCTCCATGTACAGCCACGCCCGGCTCCCAATCTCAAAAAGAGATCTCGGTGGGGCTCTTGCAGGATCTTCTCTCTCTTCCGAAGCTTCTGGAGGGTCCACCGAGTGTTCGTTTCTGCTTGGTTGAGGTACAGCGGCTTTTTCCAGTCGACTCAGGGCATCATTATGCTTTTTAGCCCTTCTCTCCTTTTCTACAGCTTGATAATCTTCGGCCATAGTGAGGGCGACCTCGTGTTGTCGATTGATCTCACGCCGCCACGCCTGTGCGTCAGACTGCTTGCCGAATCCTCGTTGGAGTGATGACGACATCGCTCGGAACGTCGACTGCGCATCCCAACCATGAACGAGGTAGAACGGTGTTTCCTTCCTTGTAGTGTCCTGAGAAGTATTAATAGCGAACACCAGCTTCTCTGCGATCTCGTCCTAATCTTGCTGTAGAGGGCCTTCCGCGTACACCCGTACGGAGCTCATCACCGACTTCACCGAGCGTTCCTGCTGTCCATTAGCCTGTGGCCGATAGCTCAAAGTTGCTCGTGATCTTGACTGCATCATCTCTGCAAATGCTTGGAACACCTCGCTCATGAAGCGTCGGTCGCGGTCGTGCCTTATCAGTGATGGGGCTCCGAACCGTCGGTACACACATTCTTCGAACACTTGGGCAACACTCGGTGCAGTCGTATCCGACATAGCCTTGGCAATAACGAATCCCGTGAACGAGCACTGAAATAGGAGCAACGCCGTGTTGCCCCTGCGAGATTTCGGTAGTGGGATCACAAAATCCATCGAGACGATCTGGAAAGGTCGTTCGGCTAGCACGTTACCAGGTGAGTATCCACGAAGCTGTGGACGGCTTTTACTCGAGCTGCAATCTGGACATGACTTCACATGCTTCTCCACGTCAGCGTACAAGCCGATCCAATAATAATCGGACTTAACGCGATGGAACGTTCTCACCACACCTTGATGTCCCCCTTCCAGCGAGTCGTGACAGTTCTGCAAGACCTCTTGAATCATCGTTGTTGGTACCACAAGCCGCAGCTTGGTCTCCTCTTGCCAACCGTGGTCGTACCGACGATTCAATCCAAGATAGTGAAGCACGCCGTCTTCTGATAATACGAACCGGTCAGCGTACTTCCAGGCATCTCGAGCTTCTTTGTAACTCAGCTCTTCTGCTTGGCCCTGAAGCACTTTCTTGATGTTAAACCACTTCTGCTCCTCGTCTTGCGCCACTAGTATCCGTCTGCGTCGTTCCCGCTGTATCGCTACCGGGTCAACATCTTCTGCATCGGGAAATGCCGCTGGTACAGTCTTGTGAGGATGCTCTGGCAAATCTTCGCCGATTGAATCTTCGGTGGACGTCTCTCGTCGCTCTTCATTCTGTTCTTGAGCTTTTGAGACCTCCTCCGAGTGTTCATCTGCAAACCTGACGCGTTTCTTGGCTTTCGTCGGTCGCCGAGTCATCACTGCCATATTACCATAATCGCACTTTGGTGAGCTGTAATCAACCACGAAATTTTCGAAAGTTTTCCACTTTGAAGATTCGCTGCCTGACAGTACATGTACTTGGCGCTCTGCTCCACGTGACGAAACATCTACCGATTCTTCATCCGGTTCGTAGATCATTTCCTGGATGCGATTCAGCGATGCCAATTCCGACTTGCGAGTTTCAGCTAAGATGACCCGACTGACCTTCGATTCCAGCGCTTCAGTGGCTAACGAATCCGCGGCAGCGTTGTATTCTCGTACAGCGTGAAGATATTTAACTGATCGAAGCTTGGCCGTGAGTTCCTTGTGAGTATTCAGCAGCGCTAGCAAAGTCTCCTTCCTGCATGCGATCACCCCTAGTGATTGTTGAATCGCGAGCCTTGAGTCACCAACGATGACTAAATCCTCGGCACCGTGCGCAATAGCAGCCTTGACACCGTTTATCATACCTGTATACTCTGCCTCATTCACCGTGGTAGCCGAGAGGTAAGCGTTTGCAGCAATCACTACCTTCCACTCAGGAAGGCTCCACAGCACCCATGAACAACTCCCGTAGCCACCGTACTTCTCTGTCTTCGCTGATCCGTCAAAGACATGACGAATCCGCTGTAATTACGGGAAAGCTTGGCGTACAGCAACGCGGGGTCCATTCGAATAGTCGGGGAACCCTTGTTTGAGGTGCCACCGGCGCGAGCGAGTCTTCCAGGTCGACGAAGCTCGTGATGCTTGACTGGAGGAGCTGTGCGAAGGCGACATCCTTCTCCTTCACGCGCTGCACCTTCAGGTGCCACTGCGATAGCAGCACTGCGAACTGGACCGCGCGTCCGAAGAGAGACTTCGACTTATGCACCCACTCTAACGTCGAGAATCGTGTATAGACATGTAGCGTCTTTCCTGCCAGCTGGACGTAACAGATCTTCAACGGCAGAAGTAACGCCAAAACTTCCTTCTCAGCAGGATGGTAGTTCATCTCGGATTCCTTGAGCACACGGCCGAGGAATCGTACGGGGTGCAACTTGCCTTCATGTTCTTGCATGAGCGTAGTGCTCAACGCCCATTCATTCGCAAAGAGCATGACGTGAACTTCTTTCGACCGATCGAAGTGCCTGAGGATGGGTGAATGTGAAACACTCGTCTTCAATTTTTCGAAGGAACGACGTGCCACAGAAAGGCCGCCTTCAACGGCAAAGTCTTCATCCTTAAGCTGGTACAGCGCCGCACCGTAGACCGCAAAGTCTTGTATGAAGCGGCTGTAGTAATTAACCGCTCCAAGAAACGACTGCATGCCCTTCTTACTCGTTGGAAACGAAAGCTCGGTGATGGCCGCAAGCTTCTTGGGGTCAGCTCTGATACCTTCTGGCGAAATTTTTTGCGACAGAAAGTCCACCTTTGTTGGAATACCTTCGTGTGCGAGTGAGTTTACAACTCAATTGGGATAAACTATGCTCGTCTCGACTACGTAGTTAACACTTTCATCGTTTCCATACACTGCATCATCATAGCAATGAAACAAGCGTCAGCATTGAAAATGTCAGCAATATTCTCTAAATATTAATAGACACATACCTACACTCTTGCATTGA
>NW_003303353.1:34533-38847 GCF_000142945.1 Phytophthora infestans T30-4 | reverse complement strand
CGAGAGCAATGTGTGGTGGTCTGTGAATCAAAACGGCTCATTACAGAATTTTCAAACCTCCATGAATTTTATATTGCCTTTTCTATGATGCCAAAGAAATACCCGTCTATCTTCGCTGCGAAGATCTTCAATGATAAAGTCGCATACAAAATGATAGGATTAGGCTGATGGTAAGCTCGTTTGATATAATATCTATTCCTTTAGCTTATTTTGTATGATACAGAATATCGTCTTAGAAGCGTTAAGTATTTCGTTATATTGTGCCTTATATTGTGCATTTCAATACTTTTGTCCATTTCACATAGCCTGATGCTCGATTATAATAAAAAGAAGTCGTTTAATTAAATCGAGGTCTATAAAAAGTACAAATCGATCTAGCTCGACTGGCTGATAAATCGAGCTACGGCAGCCAAATCGACCGTTCGGTATCGATCAACCACCAAATCCACATCCTTTTTTGCCGTTTTGAAATGGTAATTCGATCACAGATAAAACAAAATTTGTTATATAGACAACGTCAAACAAAATGATACTTACGAACCATTTAAAGTTATCGAGATAATCGAGCTTAAAGTTGGCCAATTGATTTTCGCACTTAACCGAATCAGTGACATTTATTGTAAACTTCCATCGAAAAAACTGTAGAACTACCCTTATTCAATTGCTTTTAGGGGGAGGTCGGAGTACAAAAAGAGCAAATAAAAAAGAGCATTGCAGCGGATCTAGGTCGAGGTAAAATACCTGTTTATTTAATGTCAAAATCGGTATGTACCGGTAAATTGAGCTCACATTCAACGATTCGCGATGGAAGGAGGACACGGTGCTCATGGAGGCGACCCCCCCCTCTCCAGAAGAAGACTTTGCGGCTGACCTCCTTGGCAAGGCTCTTACTGAGAAGGCACCTCGCTTGGTGTGGACTGATTCTCGTCTGCGTACTCTCCTCCACCTCCGTTTGATTGCGTACGGTGATCAATTTAACAAACACAAGAGCAGAGCGCAACTGACTGTACTGTGGAGCCGTGTGGTCCGTCGTTTTAGCAAGCAGCATGAAACCAAGGCCGCTGTAGATCAGTTACGTAGCAAATTCAATGCTATGAAGGCGTTGTTCGGCCAGATCCGCGCCGACGAGGCTACTACGGGAAACTTGGAAAAAGCGGTGAAGTATCCGAGCTACTGGTCAGTGCTCGTCGAGTTTTTTGCTGATAAAAAGGGGCTGCGTAACCAAGCATATCTTGAAACCCTTGTATCACCTCCGCTATCTCGTCGTCCGTGGACGGTAATCGAATAGTCTCTGACGAAAACGATGTCACCACATGAACAACTTGGCGAATAAAAAGTAGTGCTTGCGTTTTGCCAGCGCCAACAATCTGTCCAGCCGCGTATGCACTGCCGCCATGAGTGACATAATAAAAGGCCACCGCCACTCGATCTCTTATAAGAAAATGTGCGTTATGGCGAGGGGCTGGGCGTACGCTCGGCCATCTCTGCTCGATACGGGATACAATAGCCAGGAAAGTTGCACGATTGCACCGAAAATTCACTGGAAACGAGCCGTCTGCAAATATGGGGTCATCTAGGACCCGCTGCCATGTTGTGTTCCGTACGGAGAAGCGTCGGGAAGGTTTCCTGGGCCATCGACGCTTGTCACTGGCAAGAGTAGCCACTGCGGCAAATACAAGGGAGAGCGCAGCCAATTTTTTCCTCCCCTTCATGTGTGATCTCTTTTTTTAAAAGACCAACCTGTGGTCTTTTTTTAAAAGAGATAACTGAAAATCAGTCGGCCAATCAGGTCCAAAAAAGCTATTTAATTTTTTGCTCTTTTTGTACTCCGACCTCCCCCTTATTAATAATAAGTGAATACATGGCACTGTACAGAAGGACAAAAGATGGCATAGAAAGAGGTTGTTGGGCTAATCCCCTCGCTGCTTTTCGCTGAAAATGGGCCTTGTCTCGCAGTGGCACAGACTTAAACCTGGGACGTCCTAGGAAAGCGGCTCCATCCTCATCTGGGATCTCAGCAGCGGGGTAAAGTAGGGATATTTTTGAACTGCTTCATAAAGCTCTTTTCAAAAACGTCCAAAATTTTGGTGCAAAATTCAGAAAGCTCTCAAACGCTTAAAGCAACTCGTAGCTCCGTCGCAAGTGCGCGATTGGATGTGAATGATCAAACGTATATCACACACAAGTGTCATTGTACATGTACTGTATGAACTACCAAAGGACTAAATAAGTTTTTAAAACACTTTTCGAAAACGTTAAAATTCGGCTCAAAGTCCAAAACGCTATCAAATTCTTAAGTAAAATACAAAGAATACTAGTGTGCTATACCAGAGTCCACCCCTGTGCCTACACCACTGTAGCTTCGGGTCCGGCCGCGATGGCAATATCATTCAGGAGTCCAGAGGTGATTAGTTTACAATTATCTTTAAGAAAAATTCATGCAGCGCTAGCACCCTTCTTAATACCACTCCAAAGATCGCCCCAGAATCCAGATCCACTAAGTCCTGACCGATGAGTACGTAGAACTTCACCATGAGACACATGTAATGTTGCTCCTTTTCCAGATTCATAGACCGTAACAAGTTTCTTGTAATTCTCAGGATGGAAATAATGCGAGTGGCCTTTGTTCAACTGATAGTGGCTCAAACGGACGGGTTTGCCATGTAGGACTTTAAGAGCCTGCGCATGATTCAAATCGACAGAGTATTCCTTGTACATCTAACTTATATACAGAGCGAGAGACAAAGAGTATGTCGAAGAATAATAAATCTATAACACCCAGACTGGATGAGATCAAAATAATATTACTCGTGATATTAATTTAGGAAGGGATCAGGACAATCTATCAGACACTACGATTAAGTTATACACCAGGCAACTGGTCAAGCTCTACAAAGCGGGAATTTTGCGGAAGAGCGATGGTCCCTGAAGGAGTTCATCGCCAATATTCATTTTCCAAACAAATTCGACGATGCTTCTTTTCAAAAGACTTTCGAGGTTCAGAACTCGAGCATCATAGCGCTTTTGATGAGCATCTATACAAGCAAAGAAAGTCTGATACTAACACTGAGCGCCATTTAACTACTACAATACGATTCGAAAGGAATTGAGTAAGCAAAACAAGGCTGCAAAGCTGGATAACGAACTGACGCCTGAGGAAGAGAAGAAATACATCAGCTATGAAGAGCTTATGTCTGTCCCTGGTAAAGTTGCAAAGGTGCTCAACGAAACGTATGGTAAAATATTTCTCTCTCGATCAGAGTTTGAGCAGCTAGCCAAAGCTAAGAGAACTGATTACTTGAACTCGTGTTTGATTACATCACGTTGTGGTTGAACGTGCACTATCCACTTCGTTTGGTATGGCCAAGTGTCATGCTCACCCCTGAGGAAGGTGCTAAATATCTTCAAGGAAACGTTTTACATCTGAATGATTTCAAGAATGTTCGGCTCATGGGACCGCAAACGATTCAGTTGGATAGTACTACGATGAGCTTGATCAGGTCATATCTTGAGTTCTTAACTAACACGGTTAGAGAGCAGCCTAACAAATTCCTGTGGCGCATTTTCAATAGACAGCCTACTCCACCGCACCATGGCTGCTAACGCGAGCTACAACAAAATCGCAAATCGATTAAATGCATCCAAGCAAAACGCATCAGATGAGCCAGATACATGTACATCCTTTGAATCGGACGCATCGTTTAAGCTTGATCCAGTACATGTATCTGTTGCAAAGCCTGCTGCAAAGCCTCTAAGGCTCGGTTTTATATCTGCCCACAATAGCGGGATGGGATGCCTGCAATTTCGAGAATCCGCAGGACTTCCAACCCGGTGTTATAGACAGGTGGCTCGTGTCGGCGGTGTGTGCTGCTGTTGAGATGAGCGGGATTTGTGTATCCCAAGACCGTGCCACACAACGTCCCAGTGGGACGAGTAGGGGTGTCAACCCTACAGGTCATCCCAATATCCCGCAAACTAGATCGCTGATTGGTCCATCCCTCTTTTGGGACGATATAAGACTGAGCCTAAGCAGGCCTAAAGACCGTCGGGAACACATATTCCATGGAGACTTTACTCGAGAAAATGTCACAAGCACAATATAATATCTGATCAACACAAGACCATGCTGACGAGCACAAGTACAGTGACGAGACGAGATAATAGCAATGCATGATCGTACATTGTACCGGGTAGTAACCAGACCATTGGGAAAGTTCGGGAAACGCTCTCTGAGGCAAAGCATTGTCCCGTATATTGGATACAGAGCGTGTACTGTACCCCGACCGCTGGGCGACAGCAAGCACTGTTGACTGA
>NW_003303353.1:8214-10315 GCF_000142945.1 Phytophthora infestans T30-4 | reverse complement strand
CTTTGAGACTCGCTGCCTGACAGTACATGCACTTGACGCTCTGCTCCTCGTGACGAAACATCTACCGAGTCTTCATCCGGCTCGTAGATCATTTCCTGGATGCGGTTCAGCGATGCCAATTCCGACTTGCGAGTTTCAGCCAAGATTATTCGACTGACCTTTGATTCCAGCGCTTCAGTGGCTAACGAATCCGCGGCCGCGTTGTATTCTCGTACAACGTGAAGATATTTAACTGATCGAAGCTTGGCCGTGAGTTCCTTGTGAGTATTCAGCAGCGCTAGCAAAGTATCTTCCTGCATGCGATCACCCCTAGTGATTGTTGAATCGCGAGCCTTGAGTCACCAACGATGACTAAATCCTCGGCACCGTGCGCAATAGCAGCCTTGACACCGTTTATCATACCTGTATACTCTGCCTCATTCACCGTGGTAGCCGAGAGGTAAGCGTTTGCAGCAATCACTACCTTCCACTCAGGAAGGCTCCACAGCACCCATGAACAACTCCCGTAGCCACCGTACTTCTCTGTCTTCGCTGATCCGTCAAAGGACATGACGAATCCGCTGTAATTACGGGAAAGCCTGGCGTACAGCAACGCGGGGTCCATTCGAATAGTCGGGGAACCCTTGTTTGGAGGCGCCACCGGCGCGAGCGAGTCTTCCAGGTCGACGAAGCTCGTGATGCTTGACTGCAGTAGCTGCGCAAAGGCGACATCCTTCTCCTTCACGCGCTGCACCTTAAGGTGCCACTGCGATAGCAGCACTGCGAACTGGACCGCGCGTCCGAAGAGAGACTTCGATTTATGCACCCACTCTAACGTCGAGAATCGTGTATAGACATGTAGCGTCTTTCCTGCCAGCTGGACGTAACAGATCTTCAACAGCAGAAGTAACGCCAAAACTTCCTTCTCAGCTGGATGGTAGTTCATCTCGGCTTCCTTAAGCACCCGACCGAGGAACCGTACGGGGTGTAACTTGCCGTCATGTTCTTGCATTAGCGTAGTGCTCAACGCCCATTCATTCGCAAAGAGCATGACGTGAACTTCTTTCGACCGATCGAAGTGCCTGAGGATGGGTGAATGTGAAACACTCGTCTTCAATCTTTCGAAGGAATGACGTGCCACAGAAAGGTCACCTTCAACGACAAAGTCTTCATCCTTGAGCTGGTACAGCGCCGCACCGTAGACCGCGAAGTCTTGAATGAAGCGGCTGTAGTAATTAACCGCTCCAAGAAACGACTGCATGCCCTTCTTGCTCGTTGGAAACGAAAGCTCGGTGATGGCCGCAAGCTTCTTGGGGTCAGCTCTGATACCTTCTGGCGAAATTTTATGCGACAGAAAGTCCACCTTGGGTTGGCAAAAGATGCTCTTGGTGAAGCTAATGCTGATCCGACACTGTGCAAATCTTGCTAGCAATCGGTCCAGCGTCGCCAGGCAGCTGTCGAAATCCTCGCCACCGAAGCAAATGTCATCCACAAACGACCGTCGACCAAATACAAGTACCAGCGATGATTCGTCTGGCTCCCCGTTCGTAAACATGTCAGCGACGGGGCTGTTGACGAGTTGTAGTACAGGGTCGGTCTCTACCGGTGATTCGCGGTCTGCCGCGAACTTCGTTTGAAACGAACCCTCGGCGCTTGGCCCACGACGTTCCTTGGCCTGTTCTTCAGCTAAACGCATCTTCTCCGAGTATTCAAACCAACCTCCTTTAGGCTGAACGAACCCCCAGAGTGCGTTGTCAATCATACGTTGGTAGATCATAGGCGCGTTCTTTAACCCAAAGGGCATGCGTAACCACTCAAAATGTCCTAGTGCGCAGACGAACGCTGACACTTTACGCGCTCGCAAGGTCATCATGACCGCCCAGAAGCCGCTTGCTGCATCCAGCGAGCAGAACCATAGGTAGCGCTCGAGATCTGTTAACAGGTCGTCGACTAGCGGCATTGCATACTCCATGATCGCGGTGATAGCATTCACCATCTTGTAATCAACGCAGAGCCGGATGTCCAGCCCGTTCTTTTTCATCACATCACGATCGGCGATGCTCATGGACTGTCTGAAAAGACGATCAGTCCTGCACGCAATAAAGCGCGCAGCAGCTCGTAC
>NW_003303353.1:4354-6881 GCF_000142945.1 Phytophthora infestans T30-4 | reverse complement strand
ACGTTGGTCAATCGAATGCCCTGAGGCCGTCCACGTCGAAACCTCGTCACTGACGGGATTAGCTTGTTCGTTTGACGAACCCACAGTACGTGTTCTTCCAGCCCGACTTGACGCTTCGCTAGTCGATATTCTCGCCACTCGTGCGCTTGAATGTCCAACCGCTCGGGTGGCCCGGCGTTAACATGGGAGCCGTATTCTTCGCTGTCGATCATGCTCTTGGTCTTTATCAGCGGGATTTGGACTTCGTGCGGTAGATGCGCCGCGCCGTGGAACAGGTCCAACCGGATCCCAGCTGGGATCATAAAGTCGGTCCCGAGTACCACGTCGACGCCATATGCGCCATTACCCACATCTCAAACTCGTACACCATCTCCCATCCGAGCGTAATCTTGACGCACGCTCGTCGCGTCGTAGACACCTTGCTTTCGATGATTCCTTGAATGTCAATGCGGCGTCCGTGATCAGGTACATCTCGGAGTCGCAACTTCTTGGCAAAGGCGTCAGTGATCACACTAACGTTCGCTCCTGTGTCGAGGAGGATCCTCGTTCGCTGGTCGTTCACAGCGCCTTGCACCAGAGCTCTCATTCTGATCCGTCGGTCGAATTTCTTGGCCGACCACCACCCCTGTCTCTCGCCAGGGTTCAACTTCATCATCTTGGAGTGACCCTTGGGCTCGTCTCGCGCTGCACTCGAAACCAAGCCGAACGAACCCTCGCTGGTGCCTCATCAGCATCAGCACACTCCATTATTTCTCCAACACCTCCACCGAGGATTCTACTCCTCTCCTTTTCATTTTCCGTCGCGTTCACACTTGTTACGTAATTATCAGGCCATTCACTCTGCCCCATGAAAGCAAAGATACACTCTGCTTTTATTGAAGGCTCGGTTAACTGTGGCAGCCCGATAGGGACCAACCCAGTTGTAGTTGGCGGGCTGCCTAGTTTAAATGACGTTCTTGAACGAAGGCCTTGAGCTCTGGCGGGAGTTCCTCCTTCGTGCCTTTAGTGCGCACGAATTTGGCAAGGTCTTGGAAGTTGCGGAAAAGTTCGCATTGTCCAGCATCGTGGAGCTGCTTGCAGAACTTGCATCGCTTGTTACAGTAGTGGGCGGAGTGACTCATGCCACCGCACACCGCGCATGGTCCGTACTGTGGGCGTCGGTTGTCGCGGTTGAAGTCACGTCGACCGCGTTGGTCCTGATTGAACCCACGGTCACTACTTCGGCGATCTTGATTGAAGCCATTCTCGCGATCAGGCGTGTTTCCACGCGGTTGACGGTTGTCCGAACGTGCGTAGGTGCCTTCAGCAGCTGCACGGCGCTCGTTTTCGTTAGCAGCGGCGAGGTATCGGTCGTTTTCATCCAATGAGAAATCACCATCCGTATTATCGGGCTGAAAGTCGTTGTACGCATCTTGGACATTGTCGTAAGCGTTCGGATCTTCGTTTGAATACTCGTTGCCTCCTTGAGCAGCTTCACGACCTTCTAATTCAGCTAGTAGGTCGTCCACCGTAGCTTCAATGAGTGTCACTCTTGGTTTGTTGCGGTTGTCATCGCGGCGACGGTCATCACGCCGGTTGTTGCGGGCGTACCCATCGTCGCGTCGCGTATCACGACTCTTAGAGTATCGGTACTCACTGTCACGCTTGGCCATTCTCTCCTTGCCCTTGAGAACATCTTCGATGATCTCTTCGAGCTCGTGAATGTCGGCGACTCGAGCGTGGTAGAGACTCTCCGCTAGCTTGTCATCGTCGCATGTTGCCAGGAATTGCTGTACGTGTTCTTTTGCGTCGCGACCACTCTTCTCAAAGTGTAGACGGGCGGTCCGAGCGTAGCCGTTCAGCCTGTTTATGTAGTCGCACAGATGTTCATTTCGTTCCCGCTTGGCGGAGTAGTAACGCGACAGTGCCGTCTGCGTGAACTGCGAGCAGTAGTAGCGGATATACGCATCGCTCAGCAGCTTCCACTTGCGCTTCGTCTTCTTCGGAAGTTGACGGAACCAATGAATGGCTCCGTCTCGGAGACTTAGCTCAAATGGAATGCACCATTTATCGGCATCTGTGTGGGTTCCAGTCATTTCATAGACGAGCCCACGGAGCCACTGCATACAGTTCTCGCTTTTGTTGCGAGAGCCTGAGAACGGCGTGATGCGATCCAGCGGTTGGTGCGAAGCCATTTCAATCCTCGGTGTCGGGTCTACGTCGTTTCAGCGTCGCTAGCTCATTCGTCTGACGCATCAACTCGAGTTGAGGATCTTCCTCGTCGAATGTACGCAACCAAAATGTCATCGTCACTGGACGAACCATCGCTGTCGACTTGACGACGTCCGGCATCTACATTGTGTGTCAAGCGGCGCCCCTCGGCGCCGAACGGACGCTCGTTATTCACGCCAAGCCGTTTCATGAGAATACAACAACGCCGGGGAAACATGGCGTTCCTAAAGAAGCTGTGTGAACTAAATTGGTAAGAGCGCTGAAGTGTTAAAACGTAACGTTGATGGAAACAGCTCCGTAGCCGACAGCGCATGCA
>NW_003303353.1:0-2930 GCF_000142945.1 Phytophthora infestans T30-4 | reverse complement strand
ATGTTTACCCTTTTGGGCCTATTTCTAATAAGAAGTCCTAATCATGCATACAAATATCAAGTGAACAATGATCCGTTATGGATCTTCTTGCATGTCAAGCGTCGTCTGCACTGTCGCATGAGCATCTTTAACGGTCCGCGCCCTGTCCCAGACGGTGAACGTGTCTTCCAAAGGTCGCTGAGTATTCCGCGAACTCATCCCAACCGCCACTGAGGGTTCGTACCGTAGATGGTCCGCTGAATGCGAATCCGGCCAGTCCATTATTAATAATAAGGACAGCCCGGATTCAGTGACATAGGGCCGTATCCGATATTTGTTGAAAACTCGGAGGTGACGCCGTCGAGTCCCTTGCACCTTGGCGTCTCCGTACATCACCCGACCGAGGGTTCGTCGCTTGAACACCTTGGGCGGTGTCACGTCTTTGTCGACGGGTGATAATCCGCAACCACGGAGAAATCACTACACCACATACTTATGCGGAGGGCCTTATCGTCAATGAAGTGGAGTATAACGGGCTCCTGCTAGGTTTGGATCTACTAAAGGGACAGGATCCGAAAAGGCTGGTGATTTGTGGGGATTCAAACTTAGTGATCAGACAGGTGCGAGGTGAGATTGACTGCAAGGCCCCGGCCCTAACACTGTTACGGCAGAAAGTGATGGTCCACCTGCGTGGCTTAGATGAATCACGAGTTGGTGCATGTCAAGCGAGATTGGAATGCCAGCGCAGATAGCTTGGCCAGTGCCGCTTTACGGAATCAATGTGGTGTCGAAGTGGAGAGAGAGGCCGAGCATCAGGATCTCGTTACGTTGAACCGACTAGACGAAGTGGTGGTAGTTGGATCCGGGAAAAGGGCAGTCCAGGTGGTGGCTGTCACTAGGTCCAGAGGAAGGATTGGATCCAGCCCCCAAATTCTCGACGAAACATTTGTGAAGGGAGTCCGCATTGAGCGGATCCTCAAAGCACAGGACGAGGAAGCGTGGATTTTGGGACTAAAGAAGTATCTGATGGGGGACGTACGAGACCTGAGTCGGGAGGATGCCAAATCCTACAGTATTATCGCTTCGCATTACGCAGTGGATCTGAATGACTTCGAGTCCCTTGCACCTTGGCGTCTCCGTACATCACCTGACCGAGGGTCCGTCGCTTGAACAACTTGGGCGGTGTCACGTCTTTGTCGACGGGTGATAATCCGCAACCACGGAGAAATCACTACACCACATACTTATGCGGAGGGCCTTATCGTCAATGAAGTGGAGTATAACGGGCTCCTGCTAGGTTTGGATCTACTAAAGAGACAGGATCCGAAAAGGCTGGTGATTTGTGGGGATTCAAACTTAGTGATCAGACAGGTGCGAGGTGAGATTGACTGCAAGGCCCCGGCCCTAACACTGTTACGGCAGAAAGTGATGGTCCACCTGCGTGGCTTAGATGAATCACGAGTTGGTGCATGTCAAGCGAGACTGGAATGCCAGCGCAGATAGCTTGGCCAGTGCCGCTTTACGGAATCAATGTGGTGTCGAAGTGGAGAGAGAGGCCGAGCATCAGGATCTCGTTACGTTGAACCGACTAGACGAAGTGGTGGTAGTTGGATCCGGGAAAAGGGCAGTCCAGGTGGTGGCTGTCACTAGGTCCAGAGGAAGGATTGGATCCAGCCCCCAAATTCTCGAGGAAACATTTGTGAAGGGAGTCCGCATTGAGCGGATCCTCAAAGCACAGGACGAGGAAGCGTGGATTTTGGGACTAAAGAAGTATCTGATGGGGGACGTACGAGACCTGAGTCGGGAGGATGCCAAATCCTACAGTATTATCGCTTCGCATTACGCAGTGGATCTGAATGACTTGCTCTTCTATTGCCCCCCTACGAAGAGAGTCAGCGAGGATCGAGATGGATTGATGAGACTGGTGATGCCGGAAACCTTACAACAGGATGTCCTACCCCACTATCACGCTAGTTTAGAAGGTGGACATCAGGGTAATGGTCGGACCTACCAACGGATCCGGGAATGTTTCCACTGGAGGGGACTATTCAAGAGCGTACAACGATATGTCGGCGAATGTGTGGATTGTGATACAGGCAAGGGCAGGCCCACAATCGAAGGGGGGTCACCTGGGAATGTCCAAGCGACTTACCCTGTCCAAATCATAGCCATGGATCATATCCCCTCGTTGCCCAAGTCGTTCAAAGGAAACACAGACTTGTTGATTTGGGTGGATCTGTTTACCGGATACGTGATAGCCAAAGCTGGCGCGTCCAGAACTGCACAAACCATCGCCTAATCGTACGAGGAGTGCGTTTTCCGAAGTTTGGGGCTAGTGAGATGATTCGGCATGATCGGGAGCCAGGCTTTATGCCTGATTTCTTTCGAGCTTTCAACCGGGTCCTGGGGCAGAGACAGCGGGCAACCATGGCTTATTGTCCCCAAGCTAACGGATCGGTCGAGCGCATGGTGCAGACAATCACGAGAGCACTCAAGATGTACGTCCAGGATTTGGATCAGAGGGATTGGGATGAGTACGCAGAACGGCTCCCCTTCGCGATGAACACCGCCCAAGACAGGATCCGGGGTGATACCCCATTTTACTTGGTACATGGGTGGGATATTTAGATCCACCCTAGAAGCGGCCATTCCGGTATGTAGCACCAAGAAGAGAAACCGAGATCCAAGGCGATGGCGATACCAAGTCCAGAAATACTACCAGCAAGCTAGATCCCAGTTGAACGAACGACTGCGGAGTGCGATACAGGATCGAGCGGATCGACACAACGAAGACGCCCGTCCGCATCAAATCCAAGTGGGATCGCAGGTGTGGCTTTATTTGGACCAATTGAAAGAAGGGTACGCCCACAAATTGGCCCATCTATGGCGTGGACCGTTCCGGGTGAGCGAGAAGATTGGAGAACATGCGTTAAAGCTGGAAACGGCAGGTA
>NW_003303352.1:46244-50741 GCF_000142945.1 Phytophthora infestans T30-4 | reverse complement strand
TTGGACTTCGTGCGGTAATTGCGCCGCGCCGTGGAACAGGTCCAACCGGATCCCAGCTGGGATCATAAAGTCGGTCCCGAGTCACGTCGACGCCTGCACTATGCGCCATTACCCACATCTCAAACTCGTACACCATCTCCCATCCGAGCGTAATCTTGACGCACGCTCGTCGCGTCGTAGACACCTTGCCTTCGTTGATTCCTTGAATGTCAATGCGGCGTCCGTGATCAGGTACATCTCGGAGTCGCAACTTCTTGGCAAAGGCGTCAGTGATCACACTAACGTTCGCTCCTGTGTCGAGGAGGATCCTCGTTCGCTGGTCGTTCACAGCGCCTTGCACCAAAGCTCTCATTCTGATCCGTCGGTCGAATTTCTTGGCCGACCACCACCCCTGTCTCTTGCCAGGGTTCAACTTCATAATCTTGGAGTGACCCTTGGGCTCGTCTCGCGCTGCACTCGAAACCAAGCCGAGCGAACCCTCGCTGGTGCCCTCATCAGCATCAGCACACTCCATTATTTCTCCAACACCTCCACCGAGGATTCTACTCCTCTCCTTTTCATTTTCCGTCGCGCTCACACTTGTTACGTATTTATCAGGCCATTCACTCTGCCCCATGAAAGCAAAGATACACTCTGCTTCCATTGAAGGCTCGGTTAACTGTGGCAGCCCGATAGGGACCAACCCAGTTGTAGTTGGCGGGCTGCCTAGTTTAAATGACGTTCTTGAACGACGGCCTTGAGCTCTGGCGGGAGTTCCTCCTTCGTGCCTTTGGTGCGCACAAATTTGGCAAGGTCTTGGAAGTTGCGGAAAAGTTCGCATTGTCCAGCATCGTGGAGTTGTTTGCAGAACTTGCATCGCTTGTTACAGTAGTGGGCGGAGTGACTCATGCCACCACACACCGCGCATGGTCCGTACTGTGGGCGTCGGTTGTCGCGGTTGAAGTCACGTCGACCGCGTTGGTCCTGATTGAACCCTCGGTCACCACCTCGGCGATCTTGATTGAAGCCATTATCGCGATCAGGCATGTTTCCACGTGGTTGACGGTTGTCTGGACGTGCGTAGGTGCCTTCAGCAGCTGCACGGCGCTCATTTTCGTTAGCAGCGGCGAGGTATCGGTCGTTTTCGTCCAATGAGAAATCACCGTCCGTATTATCAGGCTGAAAGTCGTTGTACTCATCTTGGACATCGTCGTAAGCGTTCGGATCTTCGTTTGAATACTCGGTGCCTCCCTGAGCAGCTTCACGACCTTCTAATTCAGCTAGTAGGTCGTCCACCGTGGCTTCAATGAGTGTCACTCTTGGTTTGTTGCGGTTGTCATCGCGGCGACGGTCATCACGCCGGTTGTTGCGGGCGTACCCATCGTCGCGTCGCGTATCACGACTCTTGGAGTATCGGTACTCACTGTCACGCTTGGCCATTCTCTCCTTGCCCTTGAGAACATCTTCGATGATCTCTTCGAGCTCGTGAATGTCGGCGACTCGAGCGTGGTAGAGACTCTCCGCTAGCTTGTCATCGTCGCATGTTGCCAGGAATTGCTGTACGTGTTCTTTCGCGTCGCGACCACTCTTCTCAAAGTGTAGACGGGCGGTCCGAGCGTAGCCATTCAGCCTGTTTATGTAGTCGCACAGATGTTCATTACGTTCCCGCTTGGCGGAGTAGTAACGCGACAGTGCCGTCTGCGTGAACTGCGAGCAGTAGTAGCGGATGAACGCATCGCTCAACAGCTTCCACTTGCGCTTCGTCTTCTTCGGGAGTTGACGGAACCAATGAATGGCTCCGTCCCGGAGACTTAGCTCAAATGGAATGCACCATTTATCGGCATCTGTGTGGGTTCCAGTCATTTCATAGACGAACCCACGGAGCCACTGCATACAGTTCTCGCTCTTGTTGCGAGAGCCTGAGAACGGCGTGATGCGATCCAGCGGTCGGTGCGAAGCCATTTCAATCCTCGGTGTTGGGTCCGCGTCGTTCAGCGTCGCTAGCTCATTCATCTGACGCATCAACTCGAGTTGAGGATCTTCCTCGTCGAATGTACGCACCAAAATGTCATCGTCACTGGACGAACCATCGCTGTCGACTTGACGACGTCCGGCACCACCTTTGGGAGCTCGCGGACCACCTCGGCGACCGAGCAAACCCTCGTTGCCAGCGTAAACACGCTGTATACGGCTCTTCGAACGTGGCGCAACCATGTGCGAGTCTTAAAAGTTCGGTGAAGCTTCGGTAGTGCCAAAGACACCACGCTCAGCCCCACGCTTGGTCGGAGGAGTACGAACGAGTCGTTGGGGTGTCGGTGGCAGTGGAATCGTGACGGATCTTCCATCTTGAACGATCGATCGACTCACAGGCTGCTTTTCCGGGTGTTGATGCCCAACAGCGCCAAACGCCTTCCGAAGCTTCTTCTTCCCTTTCTGGAGAGCAGCTCCGGCTTCATGTGGAGTCCAATCTTGGAGCGACATCGTTGATGGGTACGTCTCGTTCTCGAAGCCGCAGCGACAGCAGTAGCGGAACTGAATCCTCGGCAACTTGGCTAGTCGAAACCGAGCTGACTGGGTATTGAAGTTCCTGCGCAAGCGCAGTCCAGTCGGCTTTTTTCTTGGGGATGGGCTTGAACAGCTGCATCCACTCATCATTCTGCATCAGCGCTCGTACGCGGTCGAAGACGCGCTTGGCGGCTGGTGTATCACCGTTGATAGGTGGGTGAGGTGCCTTCGGCAGTGCTGAATGCTTTGCACTCGCCACCGAAGGTTTAGAACCCTCGGTCCCATCGTCATAATCTTCCTAGGCCGGCTCCGGTCCCGCAACATCATCGAGCTCGTCGGCGAGGTTCCTCGAAAGGGACCTGGTCGTCTCGCTCAGCCCTGATGATAGCGTGGCCGTCTCCGGCGTCGCTGCGCCTGGCTCTGGAGCCGGCGTCTTGTCTTCGTAATCTTCATAATCGTGGGCGTCAGGACCGATGTCCGCCTCGTCGTCAAAGCTCAATGAAAGCTCGGTGGCGGCTGCAAAGCGCGCAGCCGGGCTTGAACTCTCGTTGCGAGCCCCGCCAGACTTGGCAGGCGTAACTGGTACCGTCGGTTGTCCTTTCGCCATGTTTCTTTTTTTCTTGTTCTTCTTCTCTTGGTAGCTCGTAATCTGGAAGGTCATACAAACAGTTCACAATGGTCACAATCTGTTCCCGGGTCGCGGCACCAGTTGTGGTGTCGGAAATCCCACGTGAACTCTAGCTACAGATGTAGTTAGGATGTTCCCACAACAATACGTCTACTAGGATAGTAAACGATCGTTCGGGCGGACCTGAAGACCCCAGTTCTGCCCTTGCACCGGGACAAACTGGACCTTGTAAAACCTGGAGCACCGTCCGGCGCGGCATCGCTGCGGATTATCAAGGTTTAAACTCGACGCCAAAAAAATAACACTGATAGCATCAGTGATGGCGGGTGATAGGCTACCGGTGCTATCACAGATCACCGGCTCGATGCCAGTCGCGCCACGATCGCTCGCGTTGTTGTCTGACAAAAACGTTTTTAATGACCAATCAAGGCATTCATTTTAAAGTTTTTACAGTAACTTACCGGAATTGGTAAGAAAAAAAAATACTCAGTGTGAATTAAGAAAAACGCAAAAAGAGTTCTACTACTGGTACTTACATGTATAAGAATATGGTGGTTAATAGGGCCTTTTATTTGGTTTTATTTTTTCTATAGTAGCCTGATATGCAAGTAGACGATCAAGCAAACTAGTCGTCTTTCGGATTGTTGCTGTGGTTGCCTCTCTTTCAATTCTCCCAACCACTCTCTGTAAGTAACTCTGCATTGGATCTAGATTCTTGCTGTCTGGGAATAAGTATATCTTTGTGGCATGCTGCTGTGTCAGAAATCTCGCTGTTTCCTGCCCGGTTTTACCCAGTGAACTGCGAAGAAGGACTCAAGTGGTTGTTCTGATGGTGCTAGAGCAGAGTCTACTTGGTCTGCGGTGCAATATCTCGTTTTGTGAAGGCTGTGAGCCAACTTCCTGTCCTTTGTGAATTCATGCTGTGCTATTGTAGTAGCCAGACGGCAAACTCTTTCTGGTCGTCTTCTTGGTTAGTGGACATCATAATTTGGTGGCATGTTTCGAGGCAATATCCAGCAATTCTGGTTATCTGTCTCGATTTCCAAGCAGATGCAACGGCTCGAACTTGGAAACATCCTGCACCCCAAACACTTGCCGCTGTCTCACTAGCTGCCGAATGTAGATTATTGAAGACATGTCTGTTTTGAAGTCTCCAGAGTAAACCGGTGTAATCGTAGTCCAAATTATTCATAAGGTCTGCATAGCGATGTCATGTTGAGCCGTCCATCTCGTAATACACTTTTGAGCCGTAACAATATAATTGCTGATGATTGCTGGGGCCTGCCTAGCACCCAGGAAGGTTGTCATCTCTTTTCGCTCCCTGGGCGTTGTAGCTTGCGCTATCCAGTGATCTATCCCCCGTTGGCCAGCAAATTTGGGCTTTT
>NW_003303352.1:43150-45140 GCF_000142945.1 Phytophthora infestans T30-4 | reverse complement strand
ACCACTCTCGCCTCATCAGGAGACGTCATGGACGATTAGCTGTGATCTGGATCCCGTGTCAGGTCCAACACGGACGCGGAATCCACGTCGGCAGGATTCGACATCTTTCCTGGACTTATCCGTAGCTCTTTTGGTGAAGGCTGTCTATGAGCCAACTTCCGGTCCTTTGTAAATTCATGCTGTGATATTGTAGTAGCCAGATGGCAAGCTCTTTCTGATCGTCTTCTTGGTTGGTGGACATCATAATTTGTTGGCATGTTTCGAGACAATATCCAGCAATTCTGGTTTCCTGTCTCGATTTCCAAGCAGATGCAATTGCTCGAACTTGGGAAACATCCTGCACCCCAAACAATTGCCGCTGTCTCACTAGCTGACAAATGTAGATTATTGAAGACATGTCTGTTTCGAAGTCTCCAGAGTAAAACTGGTGTAATCGTAGTCCAAATTATCCATAAGGTCTACGTAGCGATGTCATGTTGAGCCGTCCATCTCGTAATACACGCTTGAGCCGTAACAATGAAATTGCTGATGATTGCTGGGGCCTGCCTAGCAGCCAGGAAGGTTATCATCTCTTTTCGCTCACTGGGCGTTGTAGCTTGCGCTAGACAGTGATCCATCCATGTTTTCCATGCAACCTGGGCTTTTTCGCAGTCCCAAATGATATGCTCAGCAGTTTCTTGCTTTACCAAGCAGCTCGGTTCCAGGCATTCTCGGCTATTTAGCCATCCATGGGGAAAAAGGTTCAAACCTCCGATCGCAATCAGATACAGTGTCCTGTTTTGATAGTCCGTAAAAAGGCCCGATCGGTTCCAAAGCCTCTTTGGTTCTTGAACTATAGCCATCTTTTGCCAGTTCGATTTCTCCATCTTAGTTTTGATTGTCGTCAGGATAGGTCTTAAGTCCGTGTGCATGTTGCGTTGAATCTCCTTTGATCGCTTCTTTCGTACTGTCGTCTCCAAGTTAAATGCTCTTGTTGATTTTGGCGCCGTCCAGTGAATTAGGGAAGTTTTTGGGTTACCCTTGAACGAAATGCCTTCTCTTGCTTCCCAACTTTCCCACAGCATGAAGTCATCACTCTCTTTGTACTGCTTTGATGCAAATGTAATTGTCCATGTCCATCTATCCCTTCCACCCAACCTGCAGCACCATACTATCTTCCTCGTTGCTCCTCTTACTGGCAGTAACCGTATTGAAACTTTTCACCCACCACGTGAGCTTCTCTTTCAGTTTCGGTGATCAAACGGGTTTGATTTCTGTGCTCTGCGTTGTCCAGAATTTCCGGGGCAAGCTAAGTAGAATGCTTCGGCTCCACCTTACAATTTGGATGTGCTGCCTGGCTTTATAAATGGTGGTGCGGAGTGGGGGTTGTATCAGGGTTCCATAGTCTCCAACCGATGTTAGGCTATCATCGTGGTTTACTGCTATTTCTCCCAATATCGCTGTTTCCAATGCTGGGAAGTCTTTAAGACGCAGCGGCATTCCTTTACAGTCGAGTACACATGCGTTATCGTGCCAAGTCGAATTTCTTAGAAAGGCTGCCGTTCCTTGGTCGATTTCTGTTTTGTTGATTGTCGTGGTCGTAAATCTCAATGTCTGGCCGTCGATCCAATAGCAGGAAGTATATTTTATCGCTTGGCACTGACGTTTCTTTATCTCTTGCAGTTGATCAGCTACTGGGATAAAACCTTTGGAATGGGACCACCAAAGCTCCATCCTCCCAAGTGTTTGCGCTGAAGTTCGATGAATTCTTTTATAAGTATTACACTCGTATCTTCCAGTTTTCGCTTTCATCTGCTATAAAACCCACCCAATATCCAGGCTGGCGTGTCGTACTAGTCGGGTGCAGAACCGGAAACCCATTCCATTTACTTGGAGTTCCCTGAGTATTGAGACCGATGAGGATGCTTTTATTTGGCTGCACTATAAGGGCAGATACGCTTCCGAAGTCGTCCAGTCCCTGTATTGCTACATCAAGTTCTTTACTGAGCTC
>NW_003303352.1:7983-17555 GCF_000142945.1 Phytophthora infestans T30-4 | reverse complement strand
CCCGATAAATCAATCACTTCGAATCTCCTCTCCGCTCAAGTGCCTTCACTCCGGTCTCGCACCAAGTGCAGAAGTCACTCCGTTCAGTCACAAGCCTCGTTCCAACACCTCTACACCTTTAACAGAGACATGTGTCGCGAAGGAGAGAAAGCGGTTGTGGATGCTAGTGATGCACGTCGTGGACGCTGTTGTGCAGCGCCGACCACGTACAGGAGGCGATTGTGGTGAAGTGCTTTCTCAGAAATAAGAGAATGGTCCTGACGCGGGGTCACTATCCCGAATCAGTGACAATTTCAAGTGATTATAGAGGATTTGGGTTGTTTGGCACGGGTGCAAGTTGCCTGTGGTGGATTAGCCATGGCGAGCAGCACCCCGTATGGAATGACGATGGATCTGATATGAGCGATGTACGAGAAGGCAAGATCCACCAAGACTTACCTCGGATCCACCCTTACCTGGATTCACTATGATGGATATGGGATATACTATACAAGAGTGGATCGAGTGTGGATCCTATGAAGGAAGGATGGTCGGTGCCCTCTGACGGTGGATCTAGTAGCCACGGCTAATGAAGAGTCAAGATCCACCGCGAGGTACCCCGGATCCCATACTCCTGAGTTCGTATCCAAGGAGGGAGGATCCCGCCTTGAGGGACCTGGATCCAGGGTATAGGGATGAGGGATACAGTGGATCTCGAACTTTCGTAGGACAACGGAGATCATAGACGGTTGCGAGATGATGTTGGATGATTGGAGAGCTCGGATCCACGGCGAGTGTACCATTACAGTGAGGTGGATCCAAGCGACCTGGATCCGGATGAGTGTACCCATAATAGGGTGACCATGATGATTACGTCATATATCCGGTGGATCTGAAGATAACACAGCTGGGATGATGGGTCAAGGGAAGAAGGGACATGCAGCCGAGCCTGGTAAGGGATTTAGCAGATGAAAGACATAGAAGGTAGAAACCCAGGCAGGTATAGGCTTAAATATCAATACAGTCCTCAATTTGCACAGTATCACGCAAGTGCCTTCCTGCCCTCAAGAACCGGAACTACATTGGCCGTACGAGCTCCAAGAAGGTTGGGAATTGCGAATCTAGTGTTGGTAGTGATAACTGGATAATACATTGGCCAGATCCTACAACCTAGTGAGCTTTTCCTTTACTCGTGCAGATCCGACAGGTTAACCGAATTTACTACTTGGTCGGTTACACCCTAGAGGTTCTCAACTCTCAAGATCCCGTCACAGGAGGCGGCAAGTACGACTTAAAGGACAACACAAAGGCAAGGGAACACACCCGCAAGGCAACCCCACGGCCAGATCCACGATCTAGGCCCCGGATCCATAAGCTCGAATATTCGCTTAGGATACGGAACCATCCACGGACGCAGAGTGAAGATTTTCCACTGCTGCTCCACCCCATCCCCACGTCTCGCCAAGACACTCAAGCTTCACCACTTGAACTCTTCGGAAGTTACCGAGAGAGCAGATCCCGCCCTACCGACGGGTACACAAGGTGAGGAAAGTTCAGCAGAACACGGATCATCGGGGGACCCCCTCCGTTAGTCGGTGTCTGGGCGCAGTTGGTAAGTTGGATCTGGCAATCTCGCAGATTTTGCTGATCCCGCTACACCACACCAGCTTGTCCAAAAAAAGCCCCGCATGCTGTCGCTAGTTATACTTACCGTCTCTTTTTCTCTTACCAAGGCTCGTAGACTTTACCTCGGGATGCGTCTCACGAACACCGAGACGGCCACGTAAGGTTTGAAGTACATCTGTAGTCACAGCTTTTGTTAGTAAGTCTGCCACATTTTCCTTAGTATTTACGTATTCAATCTTCAAGTCTTTCAGTGCAATGAGTTCGCGGATAAAATGATATCTGGTGTCAATGTGCTTGGTACGCTGGTGGTGAATAGGATTCAAGGCCATGGCGATAGCTGACTGGTTATCAACAAATACCACCGTGGTGTCTTGCGGCATGTTCAACTCACCCAGTAGTTCTCGTAAGAATATCACCTCCTTAGCTCCGTGTGCCAGTGCCATATACTCGGCTTCGGCTGACGATAACGCCACAGTCCGTTGGCTTTTGCATGAGTACGTAATTGCACAATTTCCTACTTGCATAACGTATTCAGATACCGATCTCCGCGTGTCGGTGTCTTTTGCATAATCGGAGTCAACGTACGCTGTTAGCTGCAGGCCATTACGATTTCTTCCATCAATGACAAGTCCGTATCCAATGGTGCCTTTCACGTAGCGTAGTATTCGCTTTGCTGCATTCAAGTGCGGAATGCCTGGATCATTCAAGTACTTGCTCACACACTGAATTCCGAACGCAATGTCGGGTCTGCTACCCGTCATCAAATACATCAATGAACCCACGAGTCCTCGGTAGTCTTTGGCTTTCATTTGTTCACGCTCGTCATCATTCTTAGGACTGTCCTCTTTTGAGAGTACAGTACCTGGGTCACAGGGAGTTTTGCACGGGTTCATCTGTGTCAGGTTAAACCGCTCAGTAACACTCTTGGCGTAGGAAGTTTGATCGATGCTGAGTGTCTTCGACGATCGATCTCGCTGCACGCGTAGCCCCAGGATGTGATGCACTTCACCCATGTCTTTGCATTTAAATGCTTCTGCGAACATGCTTTTAATGGCTTCTACTCCACTTGTCGTGTCTGCTATCAAGAGTAAATCGTCCACGTAAATGCCAATGATGGATAAGGCATGGTCGCCTGTACGCACGTAAATGCATGCATCACTATTGAGTTTCACATAGCCTTTTGTCTTTAGGAAGTCCGTTAACTTCTTGTGCCACGCTCGCGGTGCTTGCTTTAGACCATAAAGTGACTTTGTCAGTAGACACACGAGGTTCTCTTTTCCTTTGACCACAAGGCCTTCGGGCTGTAGCATGTAAACTTCTTCAGTCATTTCACCGTTTAGAAATGCGGTATCCACGTCTGTCTGATGACATTCCCAGTCGTTGATTACCACTAACGCGAGTAGCATTCGAAGAGATTCCAGTCTAATGACAGGAGCAAATATTTCGTCATAGTCCACATATTTAACTTGCTCATATCCACGAAGGACCAGTCTTGCTTTGTAGCGTTCGACATTGCCTTGAACGTCGTACTTGATCTTAAATATCCATTTTGAAGTAAGCGCACGTTTCCCTTTTGGTAGCTTTACCAGCTTCCATGTGTCGTGAGCTATGAGTGATCTACCTTCTTTATCAATCGCCTTCCGCCAATGCAGTGATTCGCTGCAAGTCATTGCTTCATTGTATGACTTCGGCTCAACACTAGTAGCCATGTTGTTGATCTTGCTGTTTTCATTCTTGTTTGCTATATTTTCGGTTGCCACCATCAGTTCTGCCTGCTTCTGCTTCTCAGAGAGTCGATCGGCAGCGCACATGGTAAGCACTTGTGGTTCAGATCCAGCAGTAGGGAGCTCAAGTATAGAGATTTTATTGTTGACCTGTTGGCCCACGTAGCAGCTCACATCCGGTAGATTTCCCTGCTCGTCACGCAGTTCATCTACAATAAACTCGTCAAGAAAGGAGTCAAGCTGTTGAATCTCTTTGTCATAGCTGTTCAGCTCCTCGATAGGTTCTGCGTAGAAGACTAAGTCTGGAATCGACTGGGCCAATTTGGAGGGCTGAATGAGATCGAGATGATGCAGTTTTGCAAGTCTGTCTAATTCCAGTCGCTTTAGTTCCATTGCAGCGTAGGAGCTAGATTCATCAAACGTAGCATAACAGGTAGTTGCGACTGTATTAGTACCGCAATGCAATACACGCCACGCTTTTCGGTTGTCTGCATACCCGACTAAAATCCCTCGAACACTGCGATTATCGAGAGTCTTCCGGGTACCCGGTGTTGCTGTCAGTTCCAGTCGCTTAGGATGTGTTGCCGATACGTACGTGTAAGCTAGAGATCCAAATACACGCAAGTTGCTGTAATCAGGTTCTCGTAGGTGCCATCGCTCATACGGCGTGACTTCCGCTCGTCTAAGAGGACTAATGTTGCCAAGTAGTGTTGCTGTCAGAAGTGCTTCACCCCAACATTGCTTTGGTAGCTGTAAATCGATCAGTAGAGCTCGAACCTTTCGAAAAAGAACACGAAACCGCACTTCGTCACTACCATTTTGCTCTGGGGTATATGGTGTTGTTGCTCGTCGTGCAATACCGTTGACTTCACAAAATTTTACTCACTCAGGAGACGTAAACTCGCCACCATAGTCTGAGTTCACCGCTTGCACTGAACAATTGTGTTTTGTTTCAGCAGATATCACGTATTGCTTAAAATGACGAAGAGCTTCTGCCTTGGTCTCAAGGAGATACGTCGTCACAAACCCAGAAAAATCATCAACAACCAAGAGAACGTATCGTTTGTTTCCAAATGTTGAGACTTCAATCGGTCCTTTAATGTCTGTGTACACCAGCTCATTTGGTGAAGTTGCATGTTTTGTGTAGGTTGACTTAAACGACGCTCGTTGTTGGTTTGATCGCTCGCAGACGTCACAAACAGGAAACTCAACTAAGTCTCGTTTTGCCACTTGAAGTCCATGTGATTTACCTCTGGCTACCAGTCTCGCAATATTCTGGTAACCTAGGTGCCCACATCGAGAATGCCAAAGACTGATCGGTTGATTTACAACTCTAACGTAAGCAGATTCAGTGAGTGTATTGATGCAGTTGGTCTTAAACACTGTGGTGTAGCGGGATCAGCAAAATCTGCGAGATTGCCGGATCCAGCTTACCAACTGCACCCAGACACCGACTAACGGAGGGGGTCCCCCGATGATCCGTGTTCTGCTGAACTTTCCTCACCTTGTGTACCCGTCGGTAGGGCGGGATCTTGCTCTCTCGGTAACTTCCGAAGAGTTCAAGTGGTGAAGCTTGAGCGTCTTGGCGAGACGTGGGGATGGGGTGGAGCAGCAGTGGAAAATCTTCACTCTGCGTCCGTGGATGGTTCCTTATCCTAAGCGAATATTCGAGCTTATGGATCGGGGCCTAGATCGTGGATCTGGCCGTAGGGTTGCCTTGCGGGTGTGTTCCCTTGCCTTTGTAGTTCCTTTGCGTCGTACTTGCCGCCTCCTGTGACGGGATCTTGAAAGTTGAGAGCCCCTAGGGTGTAACCGACCAAGTAGTAAATTCGGATAACCTGTCGGATCTGCACAAGTAAAGGAAAAGCTCACTAGGTTGTAGGATCTGGCCAATGTATTATCCAGTTATCACTACCAACACTAGATTCGCAATTCCCAACCTTCTCGGAGCTCGTACGGCCAATGTAGTTCCGGTTCTTGAGGGCAGGAAGGCACTTGCGTGTCACTGTGCAAATTGGAGTCTGTATTGATATTTAAGCCTATACCTGCCTGGATTTCTACCTTCTATGTCTTTCATCTGCTAAATCCCTTACCAGGCTCGGCTGCATGTCCCTTCTTCCCTTGACCCATCATCCCAGCTGTATTATCTTCAGATCCACCGGATCCATGACGTAATCATCATGGTCACCCTATTATGGGTACACTCATCCGGATCCAGGTCGCTTGGATCCACTTCACTGTAAGTTTGCACTCGTCGTCGATCTGAGCTCTCCCATCATCCAACATCATCTCGCGACCGTCTGTGATCTCCATTGTCCCACTAAAGTTCGAGATCCACTGTATCCATCATCCCTATACCCTGGATCCAGGTCCCTCCAGGCGGGACCCTCCCTCCTTGGATCCGAACTCGGAAGTATGGGATCCGGGGTACCTCGCGGTGGATCTTGCCTCTTCATTAGCCGTGGCTACTAGATCCACCTTCAGAGGGCACCGACCATCCTTCCTTCATAGGATCCACACTCGATCCACTCTTGTATAGTATATCCCATATCCATTTAAGTGAATCCAGGTAAGGGTGGATCCGAGGTATGTCTTGGTGGATCTTGCCTTCTCGTACATCGCTCATATCAGATCCATCGTCATTCCATACGGGGTGCTGCTCGCCATGGCTAATCCACCACAGGCAACTTGCATCCGTGCCAACCAACCCAAATCCTCTCTAATCACTTGAAATTGTCACTGATTCGGGATAGTGACCCCGCGTCAGGCCCATTCTCTTATTTCTGAAAAAGCACTTCACCACAATCGCCTCCTGTACGTTGTCGGCGCTGCACAACAGCGTTCACGGCGTGCATTACTAGCATCCACAACCGCTTCTCCCCTTCGCGACACATGTCTCCCGCCAAGCCTACCGGCAAATCGTCGGGCAAGGCCCCATCCACTACCCCTCCGGTCAGTCCGTCTTCTATGTCGCCCACCGATCTGCGGGTTCTAGCCCAGGCTCTTTCCGATCAGGTGCAAACCCTGACGGCGGAGCTCCAGACGGCTCAAGATGCCCAAGACCAAGCTGCGTCCCTACACGCTACCCAACTTCAGACCTTGCGGGCCCAAGTCCATGACCAGGCTATGGAAATCCAGGGATGGGAGCACCGTGCGGCCTCTCGGTCGAAGGACCTGCGACTCCTGTTGGCTGATCAGGCGGTCGAGATCCGCGACCTGACCGGACGGCTGGATCGCGCCTCCCGTCAACGAGACGTTATGCGAGATGACAACGACCATCTCCTTAGGGAGATGGCACTCGCCGGATCTGAGATCCACCAACTCCAATCCCGGATCCACGACCTCGAGCGGAATCTGGAGGATTCCCAGACTGCTAGGGCAGCTGCGGATGTGAGCTTGGCCCGTCTCCGTGACGAGTTGCGTCTGACCCAGGAGGAGGTGGTGACCAACGACTATGTGGGATCCACCCATGGCGGATCCGCCTTAGGGTCGGCGCGTGGAGGGTCCCCCGCGCCAAATCCACCTCCCTCATCGCCGGACGTAGCCCTGGATCAACTCTCTGAGGAGTTGCAAGACACCAAGGAGTCGCTCGAGAGGGCGTTTGCCGGACGAGATTACGCGCTTGAAGAATTCGTGCGTATGACTCGATTGCGCGACGAGATCCGAGCGAAACTGGCGGACAGCGAGCTCCAGCGGGACAAGGCGGCTACCGAGTGGGCGGATGCCAAGCGTACGCAAACGGAGCTGGAATCCAAGCTTCGCCGCACGAGTACGTGGATCCTCTTTTAGCCTTTGCTAGTAACTCCATATTCACTTGTTATTGTCAATCTAGGTGACAAATTGAAGGAAGCAGATGCTACCACCGCGAAACTCCAGGATCAACTCTCCGCAGCCCAAACTCAGCAGCAACAGCTGATCCTGGAGCGCGATCGTGGCTTGTCGGAGCGGGATTTGGCACGTCGACGACTGGCGCTGGTGACAGCTGCCGTTTCGGATCCACTTCCCCCTTTGTCGGGGCCCTCTCAGGCTGCTAGCGTCTCTGCTCCTCTTCCGACTGTAAGTGGGGCGGATTCGTCGGCTGCGAAACGCCCGCGTAGTGCATCTCCTGCTCCTAGCACCGGATCCTCCCGTCCCCATAAGCAGGCCCGAGCCTCCCCGAAACCCAAGCCCAAAACGACTCCGGTCTCTAAATCGGCTCCGCAAGCGGGATCCACTTCTCAATCGGCTCCGCAAGCGGGATCCACTTCTAAATCGGCTCCGCAAGCACTTCGGTGTCCAAGGCGGGATCTACACCCGCGTCCAAGACTTCCGCTTCCCCCTCGAAGTTGGGTGCCGGATCCAAGTCTGGATCCACCGCTAGATCCAAGTCTACCTCGGCGTCCAAGACTGGATCTGCCGCTACGTCCAAGTCTGGCTCCGGACCCCAGACTGGGTCTACGGCGTCCAAGACTGGACCCGTTGCTACGTCCAAAGCGGGAGTTGGATCCAAGGCTGGATCCACTGCTGCTATGTCAAAATCTGGATCCGGACCCAAGACTGGGTCTACGGCGTCTAAGACTGGATCCGTTGCCCCATCCAAAACAGGATCAGCGGTGTCCAAGTCCAGATCGACGGCCAAAACGGGATCTACGTCCAAGACGGGATCCACCGCCGGACCTTAGGTGACGACGCCGGCCTTTCCCCGGCCAGCCTCCATCGGCCATCCGCCAGCCCGTGCTGGACCCGGGAAGGGGAAAGCTAAACGTGTTATTCCCCCGGGATGTGGACTTGGCAGCTCGGAGGACGACGAGGATGAGGAGTCAGACTGGTCTGACGGCTCAGGGCCTCCTAACCGATCGTCGTCGAAGCATACGTCGTCTTCCGGCCCGTATCCCTTCACTCTGAGCGATGAGGGCGATGACGACGACGACGATGACGACGGGAGTCCAGAGGATTCGGAGGAGGCTCAAGCCGCTGAGGATGCCTTGGAGGAAGACACGCGACGGGCTCTGTCCCAATCCCGGTCCGAAGCCCGGCGGAGATCCCTCTCGACGCCGCCTCCACAAGTCGCTGGCACAGCCGGATCCGGAGGCGACACTGCGGGATCCGCGATCCAAGTCGACAGTGACGGCGGATCGGGAAGTGATGGTGGGAGAGGGTCGCCTCGTGGTGACGGACTCCTCGGATCTGGTGGAGGGGGGTCCCCTGGTGGCAGATCTCCCGGATCTGGTGGAGGGGGGTCACCTCATGGTGGTGGATCTCCAGGATCGCCCCACGGTGGCGGTTCCCTCGGATCGCCTCATGGTGGCGGATACCCGGGATTGCCTCATGGTGGCGGATCCCCGGGATCATCTCACGGTGGCGGATCCCCTGGATCCGTCTTGATCCCTGCTCCCCCTAGCTCGTCACTGCCAGGGATGCTCCCCGTGGCTCCGTTTGGTCCGGATGCCGCTTTCATTCCTGGTAGACGTGCTCCCGTGGCCTTCGCTACCAGAGACATCGAGCTTTGGTCCGCCAAGAAGTTGAACCGGGTCGCGGTCATCTCAATGAAGATCACGGTCCCTGTTTCCGGAGTTGCCTTTTCGGGCTGAGTGGATATTCCCTCGGACAGCGGACGCCATCCAAGGGCCGGGTACGTGGATTCACTCATCACCAGACCTCTCGTGGAAGAACTGACAAGTGCTGCCCCGTAGGATACGCTGGTCACCACACCGGTGGATCCGGTTAGCTTCAGGGGTGATGTGCGTGGGCGACTCGGGGTATTTGTTCGGGCGCTCCAGGATTTCGCCTCCAAGCACCGAGTTGCTATATGGGAGGGCACTCACCGGTTCCCCATCTCTCGGAATCAACTGCAGGGTTCGACTTGGTTGTCCAACTTCAACAAGCAGCGTGGTAACCGACGTAGCCATGCGGGCCGAGCTTGGAAAAGAGTCCTTGTGATCCTCGTGTTAGCAATCCAGGACGGTTGGTGTGACGTGGATATTTTGCTGGATCCATCCTTCTTGCATCTTCCCCGACGCGGGGATAAGGTGGCTTGGTTTCCGGGATCCGCATCCCGTCAAGCCAACTTGGAGGATTCCAACCTCCATCGCCCAGAACCCACGAGCCTATTGGAAGCCTTGCGAGAGATCGACGAAGCCGAGCCTTGGCGTATCCAGTTTCGCGGGGACTTGAGCCAGCACCCAGGACGCCAGATCCAGCGTCTAGTGGGCAAGTTCTTCAACGTTCAGCCCAAGACTACCTGATCCTCATCACGCTTTTGAC
>NW_003303352.1:5331-7883 GCF_000142945.1 Phytophthora infestans T30-4 | reverse complement strand
AACTCCTCGACATGCACTACGTCATCTGCTCGCAACGCATTCCGTAACTTTGCCCCTTGTAGTACTCCTTCCTGTCGGCGTTTCGCTGAGCGTCTTGTGCAGCTCGATTCTTTCGAGGACGGCCCAGTTTTGGCGCTCGTGGATTGAATTGGTTGATTTTAGGCGTGGCTTTTCATGCTGCTTTCATCGCGCTTTTCTGTAAGTTCACTTCAGGCTTAGGATCCGCTGACATCGAATCGGCAGTTGTTCCTTGGGTCTCGGCAACATGAACACTACTGCCCTTCCCTTCATTGTTCGGATACAGCGACTTGAGTTGGGAGGAGCTCAGAATCAGATGTACCGGACTGCGTGAGAGGTAGAGCTACGTTTCCTTGGCGCAAATTATCACATTAGCTCTCTAGATGGTCCAGCGCGGCAGTGAACTTAGCGTCAGGTAGGCCAGTGAGCTTCGACGTGAGACGACCGAAGACACTCTGAACGCATTTGTACTTGTTGCGCTCTGTCATCTGTTTCTTGTGAGCGACGTGGTCCCCTTCTGCGTGAATCTGTAGACAATAGACGGTAGATCACAGTCCACGGTCCCTACTCGAAGCCATCTACATCATAGAAACATGGGATAAACATGATACAACCATGGTTATTACATTCTTGAAAAACATGGTTAACATGGTGTTAAACATGGCAAGTACCTGGCTGGGATTGAAGCGTACGGAATTGTGAGTAGCGCGGCATGATGTTTTCGATAGATCATCCCATGTCGACAAGGTAGCTTCATCGTAGACGAGAACTCGCAAGTACACCTCCAATCGAACTTGTCCACGCGGTGGGACCGATCATCGCGAGTCAGTGTGACGTACAGCGGCTGGTCGTCAATAGTATAACTGCGTTGATTATCGGAGTCAACGGCAAAGTTGTACTCCGTCAAAAACACACCAGCTTTTTGTCAAGTCGAATAGCGCCACGTAGCCACTTAATCACATGAAAATGGCACAACAAAATTCGCGCCGTCGGAAACATCTCTTTCAGAACAGCAATCTCATTCAGGTCATTGTCGACCATGATTACTAGAGTCTCGTCCCAATCGTTCACAGCTTGGAAATGTTCGATCAGCTTGAGCATATGCCAGTCAGCATTGCGCTCGATCACAGAGTGCTGAACAGCTTGTCCGTTTTCAAACTGGTCCATGACCATAAATGTACACAGCTGGTAGTTGTATCTACATGAGAATACAAATTTCACAGTTAATACATGGCCAGAATAGGGTAACATGTATCAACCATGCATTCAAACATTATAAATACCTGGTCAAAACATGGTCAAACATGGCTGGGTGTCGTACCGGTTGGTCTTGTGCGTACAGTCAACTAGAAGCAGCTCCGGAAAGCGATTGTACAACTTGCGCATGTGCTGCGAGCAGATAGAGACCACGGCCGTGTGGCCCCGACCATTCACTTCTACATTCGTCACGTTGCCCTCTGCCGCCATGCCAAACTTCAACAGCAATTCTGCTACTTGGTCTTCGTCGGATAGCGTGCTGCCTACAAAACCGATTGTTAGCCATGCTCGAACTCAAGATCCACATTGAAATACTACGTACCCGACTTCTTTATCTTGGCAACAAGGTTGTACACGTCCTGCATTTGCATACGGTGTGGCGAATTGGTACGGATGTAATCGTACAGGCGGCTGGATTTGCTGCCGCTGGCAACCATAAGCTCCACATCACGCATACCGGGCGAGCTTGCAGGTAGTTGGCGGACCATCGGATACGACTGGTATATATCCTCGGATACAGGATGGTTGTGTCTGTAGAACGCCAGCTTCACTTGGACTCTCCACTCCTTGTCTGCTTTCTTCACCACTTGCGCCACAAACCGTACTTTGCACTCCGTTGCGTTCACGCTATGCGAAGGGCGCACGCCTTTCGAACGCACGCGATTCCTCCAGCCATGAGTGCAGATATACACCCGCTGATACGTGTCCATGGAATCAGGGACGAGCAGCATCTTGGACTCGGCTTTCCCGGCAAAAGATCTCATCTTCTTAATCTGTTGATTGCGTAAGCGAGCGTTCAGCGTTTCTGACACGACCAGTACTGTCGAAGTGTCTTTCTGGTACTGCGCTAGATATTCCTCGAAACGCTTCCAATTCTTGTGAAACGGTCTCAAGGATGGGACGTACTCGAACTCCACGTTGCTCTCCATTAGTGTCCTCTTTCGCGATCGCGTACTTGTGCTCGTTCCAGAAGTATCACTCTCTTCATCATTAGGTGTGTCATCAGCCGCGCCTTACACATCATCTGATGAACGCAGTAATTCTTCAGATTGCGCAGCATCACCGTGCATGCTGTTTCCAGATCAGCAACGGTGTATTCGTCAAGCTCGTCCGTGGCTTGAGCTGCTTGTATGCCGTCATTGATAACACTTGAACTTACGCCCACTTCACTCTGCACGGGCGAACCAGCGTCCGCCTCGGCGTCGTCGCTGCTGCTGCTGCTGCGCTGCTGCAGGAATCACCCATGGCTCGAAGTATACTTGCAGTCTTGCTCGTAC
>NW_003303352.1:0-5231 GCF_000142945.1 Phytophthora infestans T30-4 | reverse complement strand
ATTGTTGCCTATTTGCACGACTGGGAGTGCTTGAATTGCCTCCCTTTTATTTCTTCTGGCCGAGTGTTGAACACTCGGTGATCTCGTAAAAGGCTTACCCGTGCCTGGTACCCTTCCGCTGTTGGGACCACGAGGATTCAAAACACCTGCTAGCTTTGCTCCTGCTAGTAGCGTGTTCTTATTTTACTGGTTGGCCTATATAAGTAGTTTACAAGGTCCAGTTTGTCCCGGTGCAAGGGCAGAACTGGGGTCTTCAGGTCCGCCCGAACGATCATTTACTATCCTAGTAGACGTATTGTTGTGGGAACATCCTAACTACATCTGTAGCTAGAGTTCACGTGGGATTTCCAACACCACACTTGGTTCAGACGATCGATCTCGGCGCGTAGCTGGGCGATTGTTGGCATGGGCTCCTTCTGGTCAGGTTGCTGGGACTAACAAGTGCTACCAGTATTTCAGGAAACGCTAGCTTGGGGGAGGGCGCGCGAAACGAGAAGTGCCGCCCCCGCAGTTCAGGCGGATAGAGCCTTCTAGAACCTTCTAGAAGGTTCCACGGCCGCCCTACATCTGCCTTTCTGTATTACATACTGAATCTATGTTAAACTGAGCCTGCCTCTGATTGGCTGAAACTATACACCTATCATATCTGATACAGTGCCTCCCCGCGAACTGTGATGGAATTAAGTATTTGTCCGAGAGCTGTTGATGAAATATCCGACGACCTGTCAATAAAACGCGAACAGTCGCAGGATCTGCTGGTGAACAGTGTTTAAAACAGGAGGAATTTCCATATCTCAGTGATTATCACTGAGATTTTGGTTTTAGATGGGGTTAATTGCCAGTCCATGACATTAATCAGTAGACGAGTAGTAATAGCATTTCAAGAATAAAATAGTAATGAATTGTTATTATCCTACTTAAAGCGTAATACAGTATTACATTCGACAAGGAGCGAGTTAGAGGTGTTGTGCGATGAAGTGGGGTTTTTTTAGCTATACACCAGCTTAAAATACATGAAAAAAGAAACGATCGGATTGCAATGGTCTGACCCTCTCCTCGCTGCCCTTGGTCTCCTCGTCTAGTATGACGTCGTGCACCTCCCACCAGCCGACCTTGTCGAGTTGTCTTTTTAGGTGCTGCACCTTGCTCGACAGGCGGCTGGCCTTTTTCTGCGTGCGGCTTGAGCTGCAACCGCCTTCGGACCGCAACCACTTTTGCGCTCGAGGTGGCCCTTTAGCTTGGGACACGAGCGGCACCTCCAGCAAGTCTTGGTCTTCCTCGTCTTTGGACGTCCTGGCTTCTTCTTCGATACACGGCGCAAAACTGGGGCCATTCCAGGGAGTAGAGAAAATGAAACTGTTAGCAGTTGAATACAATACATGCACACGTATATTGATTTAGCTTTTAACCAACTTCACTGATGGCTTCCTTGGTCATTGCGATATGTATGTACTAGTACCAATATAAGTACATGCATATTACTATCACTGACCTCAGTGATTGTAACGTTACTTACTATTTTCTGTAATCTCAGTGATAATCACTGAGAGGATATTTACCTCCAGACTCCACAACGAAGCAGCTCAGACTCCACTACGAACGCACACTCTCCCATTGGCTAAAATACGTCCGTTTCATCTCCCACCCATTTACAAAAGGCTGGCGATACAGCCCATGTTTTTAAAAAGGTTAGGTATCGAAACAATGGTGATCATGGATACATTTCCAGGTGCCATCCATGTTTTCTGGGAATAAATGACGAAGGTCCGGTATTTTATCTTATACATGTTTCACATGTTTTGTAACATGTCCAAACATGTTATCAGTACGACGTAAAAAAGTAAGAGTGAAGAGGATTCTGTGTTGTCGGCGACACCTCACCCCCACATTCGTCATGGGTTGAAACTACCTTACGTAATGTATCCATCTCAGGTGTCTGATACTAAAACATGTCAAGCATGGAAAACATGGTACGTAAACATGTATTGCAAAACTTAGCATCGAATTACTCTGCGTTTTTGCTGGAGTCACTAAAGTCCACCACACTGCGAAGGAGATCCCACCGCTGGCGTAGACAACCCGTCTTCGAATAATCTCTGGGTGCCTCCTTGTACACGCGGCGCCAGAAAAACAGGCATACGAACAGACCGCAGTTGTCACCGTCGTTCTGGATGGGGTTGTGCACAGCTATTATCTCGTACGGCTCCGTCATGCTCCGGACCACGAGCTCTTGCGCCAACTCTTCCAGCAAGTTATGATAGGCGCGTTTGTCGAGACTGTCGTAGCAGTAAATGATTTTTTGAAGCTGGTTCACAGCGAGGCATGTCCAATGACTGGCATTGACGTTCAGCGGCATGAACACCCATTCCATGTTCGTAGCTGCTACAAGACTTAACGTCAGTGGTGGGATTCGATGGCCCTTATCTTTTGCCGGTGTTTTAAGCTGCGGTAGGAAAATTGTAGTGCTGGCACCGTACTTGGCCGACAGCGTCGCCGAGAAGGCTTGAATTAAATTGTCGTTGAACCAGCAGCCATCTCGAGCACAGTACAAATGCGTCCAGTCCAAGTGAAAGCCCTGGTCGAATCCCGGAAGGCGCTGACCAGGCCATGTTTCAATCATTCGTTTAGCCAACAAAGCGGCTTGGTCATTGTCAAAGAGTATGTCCACCTTACCCATCAGCCATGAGTAGCATTTTAAGCCGTTCGCGCATGCTGCAGAGAAGCTCCACAAAAATTGCATCGCGATCAGCTGGCGTTGTGTAAACACACCCACACCATCTATGTCTGCTACCCAGCATTCTACGCTTGCGTCCATCGGCGTACTGAGATCCATAACTTCACCGTAGGGTGTCCTGCGTTCAATATCTGCTAGCGCTTTCTGTACCATAGCCTCGGGAAGACGGTACGGCACGCTATCTTCAGGAGGGGTTCGCTTCGTGACTGTGATGTTTCTCTCCTTGCGCCCGAAGTGTCGCGTCTCAAAAGTGTTCAAATACGAGCTTAGCTCCATCAGCGACGGCTGACTGCTCTTCAGGAACTCCTCGACATGCACTACGTCGTCTGCTCGCAACGCATTCCGTAACTTTGCTCCCTTGTTGTATTCCTTCCTGTCGGCGTTTCGCTGAGCGTCTTGTGCAGCTCGATTCTTTCGAGGACGGCCCAGTTTTGGCGCTCGTGGATTAAATTGGTTGATTTTAGGCGTGGCTTTTCTTGCTGCTTTCTTCGCGCGTTTCTGTAAGTTCACTTCTGGCTTAGGATCCGCTGACATCGAATCGGCAGTTATTCCTTGGGTCTCGGCAACATGAACACTACTGCCCTTCCCTTCATTGTGAGATTCCGGTTCGGATACAGCGACTTGAGTTGGGAGGAGCTCAGAATCAGATGTACCGGACTGCGTGAGAGGTAGAGCTACGTTTCCTTGTCGCAAATTATCACACCAGCTCTCTAGATGGTCCAGCGCGGCAGTGAACTTAGCGTCAGGTAGGCCAGTGAGCTCCGACGTGAGACGACTGAAGACACTCTGAACGCATTTGTACTTGTTGCGCTCTGTCATCTGTTTCTTGTGAGCGACGTGGTCCCCTTCTGCGTGAATCTGTAGAGGTACATCAATAGAGGGTAGATCACAGTCCACGGTTCCTACTCGAAGCCATCTACATCATATAAACATTGGATAAACATGATACAACCATGGTTATTAAATTCTTGAAAAACGTGGTTAACATGGTGTTAAACATGGCAAGTACATGGCCGGAATTGAAGCGTACGGAATTGTGAGTAGTGCGGCATGATGTTTTCGATAGATCATCCCATGTCGACAAGGTAGCTTCATCGTAGACGAGAACTCGCAAGTACACCTCCAATCGAACTTGTCCACGCGGTGGGACCGATCATCGCGAGTCAGTGTGACGTACAGCGGCTGGTCGTCAATAGTATAACTGCGTTGATTATCGGAGTCAACGGCAAAGTTGTACTCCGTCAAAAACACACCAGCTAACCACTCGCTTGTCATTCCAAGAAGCTGGTTCATTTCTTCTCCGTAGTTTATATTGCGCTGGGTGCCAGGCTTACTTACACGCGCCATGTACTCGTCTTCGCGGCGCCGTTGGTACGAAATCACAGCCTCGAGACACTGCTTCATGTTCATCGAGCTGTCCAGATCGACCTTCAGTTTACCAAAGAAATTCTCCAGTCGGTTATTCGTATTGTTGCGGAAATGGGGAAGATCCATCCGATGCGTCATGACCCACATCTCGACGCACGACATCCAATTAGTCTCGAAGTACTCCCACAGAGCGGTTTGACCATCTCGGCAAGCTAGAGTCTTGAATTCTTCTGCATTATTCTTTAGGTCCTCCTCCGTCCTTGCGTATACCATGTTCGCCACACAGAAATCCAACTGCTGCAATAAAGCGCTCGGGTACGTTCCGTACTTTTTGTCAAGTCGAATAGCGCCACGTAGCCACTTGATCACGTGAAAATGGCACAACAAAATTCGCGCCGTAGGAAACATCTCTTTCAGAACGGCAATCTCATTCAGGTCCTTGTCGACCATGATTACTAGAGTCTCGTCCCAATCGTTCACAGCTTGGAAATGTTCGATCAGCTTGAGCATATGCCAGTCAGCATTGCGCTCGATCACAGAGTGCTGAACAGCTTGTCCGTTTCCAAACTGGTCCATGACCATAAATGTACACAGCTGGTAGTTGTATCTACATAAAATACACATTTCACAGTTAATACATGGCCAGAATAGGGTAACATGTATCCACCATGCATTCAAACATGATAAATACCTGGTCCAAACATGGTCAAACATGGTTGGGTGTCGTACCGGTTGGTCTTGTGCGTACAGTCAACTAGAAGCAGCTCTGGAAAGCGTTTGTACAACTTGCGCATGTGCTGCGAGCAGATAGAGACCACGGCCGTGTGCCCCCGACAATTTACTTCTACATTCGTCACGTTGCTCCCTGCCGCCATGCCAAACTGTAACAGCAATTCTGCTACTTGGTCTTCGTCGGATAGCGTGCTGCCTACAAAACCGATTGTTAGCCACGCTCGAATACAAAGTCCACATTGAAATACTACGCACCCGACTTCTTTATCTTGGCAACAAGGTTGTACACGTCCTGCATTTGCATACGGTGTGGCGAAATGGTACGGATGTAATCGTACAAGCGGCTGGATTCGCTCCGATGGCATCCATAAGCTCCACATCACGCATAACGGGCGAG
>NW_003303351.1:65243-68253 GCF_000142945.1 Phytophthora infestans T30-4 | reverse complement strand
GGTTCCCCAGGATCGCCTGCATGGTGGCGGATCCCCGGGATCGTCTCACGGTGGCGGATCCCCTGGATCTGTCTTGATCCCCGCTCCCCCCAACTCGTCCCTGCCAGGGATGCTCCCCGTGGCCCCGTTTGGTCCGGATGCCGCCTTTATTCCTGGTAGACGTGCTCCCGTGGCCTTCGCTACCAGAGACATCGAGCCTTGGTCCGCCAAGAAGTTGAACCGGCTCGCGGTCATCTCAATGAAGATCAAGGTCCTGTTCCCTGAGTTGCCTTTTCGAGCTGAATGAATATTCCCTCGGGAAGCGGATGTAATCCCGACGGCCGGATACGTGGATTCGCTCATCACTCGACCTCACGTGGAAGAATTGATAAATGCTGCCCCGTGGGATACGCTGGTCACCACACCGGTGGATCCAGTTAGCTTCAGGGGTGATGTGCGTGGGCGACTCGGGGTATTCGTTTGTGCGCTTCGGGATTTCGTCTTCAAGCACCGGGTTGCCATATGGGAAGGCACTCACCGATTCCCCATCTCTCGTAATCAGCTGCAGGGTTCGACTTGGTTGTCCAACTTCAACAAGCAGCGTGGTAACCGACGTAGCCATGCTGGTCGAGCTTGGAAGAAAGTTCTCGTGATCCAGGTGCTGGCAATCCAGGACGGTTGGTGTGACGTGGATGTTTTGTTGGATCCATCCTTCTTGCATCTCCCCCGACGTGGGGATAAGGTGGCTTGGTTTCCGGGATCCGTATCCCGTCAAGCCAACTTGGAGGATCCCAACCTCCATCGCTCAGAACCCACGAACCTACTGGAAGCCTTGCGAGAGATCGACGAAGCCGAGCCTTGGCGCATCCAGTTTTTCCGGGGACCCGAGCCAACACCCAGGACGCCAGATCCAGCGTCTAGTGGGCAAGTTCTTCAATGTTCAGCCCAAGACTACCTGATCCTCATCACTCTTCGACACCACGCCCCAGTTTCCGTCTTCGTGGATTCCTTTCGTAGCAGTAACTAGCGACTGGATACTGGGTCGAGCTAGCCTTGTGCATAAGCTATTACAATCCACACTTTCTTACTTGAATATGCTTACAACATTCCTTCGTCGGTTGAGAAATCTAGTCCACCCTTTCAGTGTACACCTGGATCTGGGCTAGATCCACCCTTTCAGCGTACACCTAGATCTGGGCTAGATTTACCCTTTCAGTGTACACCTGGATCTGGGTTGGATCCACCCTTTCAGTGTACACCTGGGTCTGGGCTGGATCCACCCTTTCAGTGTACACCTGGATCTGGGTTGGATCCACCCTGTCAGTGTACACCTGGGTCTGGGCTGGATCCACCCTTTCAGTGTACACCTGGATCTGGGCTAATTTCTGGGCCCGGGTTGGATCCACGCTTGGCTTTCATCCGGATCCAGCTCCTACGACCCAGTCTCAATTGAGTCAGTATAGTTCGGGCTCTCGAAAGCTCGCGCTTCAAATCATGCGGGACTCTTCGCACGTAAAATGTCACTCTTTATGCATAAACATTCACTCCTTTCTCCTAATCCACATTTCTCCTGTGGATTCGTCTTCTCTTTCTTTCCGATGTGACCAACTCACATCAGCGATCCTCCTTCCGACCCACACCCTTCCTGTGGGTCCTTCTTCATTCTCCCATCGATATGACCAACTCACATCCATGGATCCCCTCCCTACTCTTCTTCATGAGACTGCATCACGCCGAATCTGTTCCGATTCGTACGATCCCGCAAGAAATCATAGAGTAATGCTCCACAGTTCAGATCTGCCTCGTCTACCCAACTGGGTACGTCATATCCACGCCAATACACCAGAAAATCACGGTAGATCCGTCCGTATCTAGTTCGCTTCCCTGACCTCATATCGGTGATCTTCTCTACTTCGAACTCGTCAGCATCGAGATCCACATTCCAACTATCTTCCGGTAGGAGGACTTCGTCGAAATCCACCCGGTCGGATTCATCCACCGAAAGACGGGTTTGCGGCCGGTCCGGATATTCCTTGACCAACTTCAGCTTGGATACGTGTACTACAGGGAACAAGCGATATTCGGTACCTGCCGTTTCCAACTTCACCGCATGTTCCCCTATTTTTTCGCTCACCCGGAACGGTCCGTGCCATAGATGGGCCAATTTGCGGGCATATCCTTCCTTCACCCGATTTAAATAAAGCCGCACCTGCGATCCCACTTGGATTTGATGTGGACGGGCGTCTTCGTTGTGTCGATCCGCTCGATCTTGTATCGCACTCCGCAGCCGTTCGTTCACTTGGGATCTGGCTTGCCGGTATATTTCTGGACTTGGTATCGCCATCGCCTTGGATCTCGGTTTCTCTTCTTGGTGCTACATACCGGAATGACCGCTTCTAGGGTGGATTTGAGATCCCACCCATGTACCAAGTAAAATGGGGTATCACCCCGGATCCTGTCTTGGGCGGTGTTCATCGCGAAGGGGAGTCGTTCTGCGTACTCATCCCAATCCCTCTGATCCAAATCCTGGACATACATCATGAGTGCTCCCGTGATCGTCTGCACCATGCGCTCGGCCGACCCGTTAGCTTGGGGACGATATGCCATGGTTGCTCGCTGTCGCTGCCCCAGGATCCGGTTGAATGCTCGAAAGAAATCAGACATAAAGCCTGGCTCCCGATCATGTCTAATCATTTCGCTAGCTCCAAATCTTCGGAAGACACACTCCTCGTACGATTCAGCAATGGTTTGCGCCGTTCTAGACGCACTAGCTTTGGCTATCACGTACCCGGTAAACAGGTCCACCCAAATCAACAATTCTGTGTTTCCTTTGAACGACTTGGGCAACGAGAGGATATGATCCATGGCTATGATTTGGAAAGGGTAAGTCGCTTGGATATTCCCAGGTGACTCCCCTTCGATTGTGGGCCTGCCCTTGCCTGTCTCACAATCCACACATTCCCCGACATACCGTTGTACGCTCTTGAATAGTCCCCTACAGTGAAAACATTCCCGGATCCGTTGGTAGGTC
>NW_003303351.1:57735-60584 GCF_000142945.1 Phytophthora infestans T30-4 | reverse complement strand
TCCCACAACTCGCAGCCAAGCTTCGATAAGTTAAATAGATTCACGCTGTACGAGAATACAACGCTGTCGCGGATTCGTTAGCCACTGAAGCGCTGGAACCAAAAGTCAGTCGTGTCATTGTGGTGAAGTGCTTTCTCAGAAATAAGAGAATGGGCCTGACGCGGGGTCATTGTCCCGAATCAGTGACAATATCAAGTGATTAGAGAGGATTTGGGTTGGTGGCACGGATGCAAGTTGCCGGTGGTGGATTAGCCATGACGAGCAGCACCCCGTATGAAGTGACGATGGATCTGGTTTGAGCGATGTACGAGAAAGGGAAGAAACCCCCCCCTGGACGAGTACATATTCCCCAGAACTCACTCGCGAAACCACCTCTAAATCGCAATCTCTTAAATGTATAGGGATATATTAAAAACAGAGGATCAGTGTGGATCCTATGAAGGAAGGATGGTCGGTGCCCTCTGACGGTGGATCTAGTAGCCACGGCTAATGAAGAGTCAAGATCCACCGCGAGGTACCCCGGATCCCATACTTCCGAGTTCGGATCCATGGAGGGAGGGTCCCGCCTTGAGGGACCTGGATCCAGGGTATAGGAATGATGGATGCAGTGGATCTCGAACTTTCGTGGGACAATGGAGATCACAGACGGTTGCAAGATGATGTTGGATGATTGGAGAGCTCGGATCCACGGCGAGTGTACAATTACATTGAGGTGGATCCAAGCGACCTGGATCCGGATGAGTGTACCCATAATAGGGTGACCATGATGATTACGCCATGGATCCGGTGGATCTGAAGATAATACAGCTGGGATGATGGGTCAAGGGAAGAAGGGACATGCAGCCGAGCCTGGTAAGGGGCTTAGCGGGTAAAAGACATAGAAGGTAGGAATCCAGGCAGGTATAGGCTTAAGTATCAATACAGACTTTTATTTGCACAGTAACACGCAAGTGCCTTCCTGCCCTCAAGAATTGGAACTACATTGGCCGTACGAGCTCGGAGAAGGTTGGGAATTGCGAATATAGTGTTAATAGCGATAACTGGATAATACATTGGTCAGATCCTACAGCCTAGTGAGCTTTTCCTTTACTTGTGCAGATCCGACAGGTTAACCGAATTTACTACTTGGTCGGTTACACCCTAGAAGTTCTCAACTCTCAAGCTCCCGTCACAGGAGGCGGCAAGTACGACGCAAAGGAACTACAAAGGCAAGGGAACACACCCGCAAGGCAACCCTACGACCAGATCCACGATCTAGGCCCCGGATCCATAAGCTCGAATATTCGCTTAGGATACGGAGCCATTCACGGACGCAGAGTGAAGATTTTCCACTGCTGCTCCACCCCATCCCCACGTCTCGCCAAGACACTCAAGCTTCACCACTTGAACTCTTCGGAAGTTACCGAGAGAGCAAGATCCCGCCCTACCGACGGGTACACAAGGTGAGGAAAGTTTAGCAGAACACGGATCATCGGGGGACCCCCTCCGTTAGTCGGTGTCTGGGCGCAGTTGGTAAGTTGGATCTGGCAATCTCGCAGATTTTGCTGATCCCGCTACACCACAATGGTGCGCGTGCCCGGATCTTTTGGTGACTCGGGATTTCACCGTGAGTCCCAAGAAGATGCTCAAGTGAAGATTGAGCCAGGGGAAGAGGCGTCGTCGGAGGTCGGATCGACGAAGACGCTGCTGAATGAAACAAGATCCGCGGATCGATGGAGTTTTGGGAGGAACTCTGTCGACGGAAGAGAGGTGGATCCGGATCCGGATCTAGAAGAGAAACCTCTCTATCCTCCCCAGGTCCCCTCGGGGACCCCTGCGGATCTTGACGCAAGTCAAGATCCGCTAACAAAACAAGGGAAAGTGAAGGCGAAACGGTATGCATTTGCAGATTCACCGGTTAAGCCAACACCGTACCTAAACCCAAGCCCGCTAGTCGAAGAAACAAGAAAGAAGACGAAAACGAGTAAGACTACGCGGAAGAAGATGCAAGCTCCAGAGTCGGAAGAAGACCAAGCTGGATCCAGGTCAAGCTGGTCCGACAAGGATCTCGAGTTTGTGTATCGCCACCAAGCTTTACGCGACTTTCTGCATCAAGATCCTGTCATGCGGATCTTGAATCCACGACAGATCGAAGATCCAAGGGAACCGGTGAGAGCACCAACGAAAACGGCGAACAAGTTGGTGGCAGTCAAAGATCTATTACGTTTGCTTACGGAGTCAGGCATCGTAGCTGGTGTGTTCGACGCAGAGGATATCTTCGAGCTAGACCTGGATCTCATAGTATCCGCGACGCGGGACCTCTTTTCCAGAGTTAAGTCCATCACCGGAGAAAGGTCGCGCACTATGGATCCAGTGTCGTCGCCGAGGATCAGCCAAGCTGCGTCCTCGAACTACGAATCCGCCGCTGAGGATGAGTCAGACACGTCGTCCGAGCCATGACGCATGTTTTTAGGACCCTCCGGAGCATCCATGCTAGAAGCGCGGGCGAGGATCCGGGGACAAGAAGTCCCTGTGAACGTAAAGACTCAGGATCCAGTACGCCCTACCCGTGATTTGATACAATCCAGCCAGGACCGAGCCAGATCCGGCAAGAAGCCAGGGGAGTTATTGTCAGATCGGGCTCAGGGTAATCGCCGCACGGATCCTGACTCGCCAGTGGACCAGACGGCCACAGGCTCTTCCGACACCTCCTCGGGCACCCTGCAGCGACACTTCGAAGCTGCGATGAGTCGGTTTCTGGCCGAACAGGGTATGAGAGCGCCCGTGCCGCAAGCGCAAGTGCTCCACGAACATGGAGCACGAGTACAGTGGAGATGGAATCAGTAAAGGAAGACAACTCCCATGATGGA
>NW_003303351.1:49021-52523 GCF_000142945.1 Phytophthora infestans T30-4 | reverse complement strand
TTTCTGGACAGACAGGATTTAGGAGCGACTCCTTAGTTATCCAGCACCTCCTCCAGAAAGCTGACCCTCGCCCACGTTCCGGCGATTGAGCGAGGTGGATTTCGGCGCCGGGGTCCCTCCCCGCGCCGACCTTAAAGGCGGGATCGGCCATGGGGTGGATCCCCACATAGTCGTTTGTCACCACCTCCTCTTGGGTCAGGCGCAACTCGTCACGGGAGCCCGGTCCAAGCTCGCATCCGCGGCTGCCCCAGCAGTCTGAGAATCCTCCAGATCCCGCTCGAGGTCGTGGATCCGAGATTGGAGCTGGTGGATCTCAGATCCGGTGAGCGCCATCTCCCTATGGAGACGGTCGCTGTCATCTCGCATGACATCTCGCTGACGGGAGGCGCGATCCAGCCGTCCGGTCAGGTCGCGGATCTCGACCGCCTGATCAGCCAACAAGAGTCGCAGGTCCTGCGACCGAGAGGCCGCACGGTGCTCCCACCCCTGGATCTCCATAGCCTGGTCATGGACTTGGGCTCGCAAGGTCTGAAGTTGGGTAGTGTGCAGAGACGCAGCTTGGTCGTGGGCATCTTGAGCCGTCTGGAGCTCCGCCGTCAAGGCTTGCACCTGATCGGAAAGAGCCTGGGCTAGAACCCGCAGATCGGTGGGCGACATGGAAGACGGACTGACCGGAGGGGTGGTGGATGGGGCCTTGCCCGACGATTTGCCGGTACGCTTGGCGGGAGACATATGTCACGAAGGGGAGAAAGCGGTTGTGGATGCTGGTAATGCACGCCGTGAACGCTGTTGTGCAGCGCCGACAACGTACAGGAGGCGATTGTGGTGAAGTGCTTTCTCAGAAATAAGAGAATGGGCCTGACGCGGGGTCACTATCCCCAATCAGTGACGATTTCAAGTGATTAGAGAGGATTTGGGTTGGCTGGCACGGGTACAAGTTGCCTATGGTGGATTAGCCATGACGAGCAGCACCCCGTATGAAATGACGATGGATCTGGTATGAGCGATGTACGAGAAGACAAGATCCACCAAGACTTACCTCAGATTCACCCTTACCTGGATCCACTTAGATGGATATGGGATATACTATATAAGAGTGGATCGAGTGTGGATCCTATGAAGGGATGATGGTAGGTGCCCTCTGAAGGTGGATCTAGTAACCACGGTTAACAAGAAGTCAGGATCCACCGCGAGGTGCCCCGGATCCCATACTTCCAAGTTCGGATCCAAGGAGGGAAGATCCCGCATAGAAGGACCTGGATCCAGGGTACAGGGATGAGGGATGCAGTGGATCTGGAACTTTCGTGGGACAATGGAGATCACAGACGGTTGCAAGATGATGTTGGATGATTGGAGAGCTCGGATCCACGGCGAGTGTACAATTACAGTGAAGTGGATCCAAGCGACCTGGATCCGGATAAGTGTATTCATAATAGGGTGACCCTGATGATTACGTCATGGATCCGGTGGATCTGAAGATAACACAGCTGGGATGATGGGTCTAGGGAAGAAGGGACATGCAGCCGAGCCTGGTAAGGGATTTAGCAGGTGGAAGACATAGAAGGTAGAAATCCAGGCAGGTATGTTAACGGTGTAGAGGTGTTGGAACGAAGCTTGGGGCTGAACGGAGTGACTTCTGCACTTGGTGCGGAGACCGGAGTGAAGGCACTTGAGCGGAAGAAGGAAGATTCGAAAGTGATTGATTTATCGGGGCTTACACTGTCCTCACTACCTAGGTCATCCAATCATTCTACTCATCCAATCATTCTGTACTCGTCCAATCATTCTACTCGTCCAATCATGGGTGGCATAAACAACGTACCATAATCACAGCGGGATCGTATTGGACCGGTTCAGGTTGACCGGTTAATGGGTACAGCTGATACACAGTACCAAGACCAGCAACCCTCAATACGCCCCCTCAATGCGAACACGCGTGGATGCCGAGAACAGTTGCTAGGTCCATGTGACGAGGCCCTGGGAGCGCCTTCGTCATGATGTCAGCCAGCATCACAGAATTCTCGCAATACTCGAGCTTGACTTCACCACGCTTGACTTCATCGCGGATGTGGTGGTACTTGATGTCGATGTGCTTGGCGCGGCCGTGGTTCACAGGACTCTTCGTCATCTTGATGCACGACTGGTTGTCTTCTTGGATCTTGAGGTCGGGTCCAGTCTCATTGGCAGCTGCTAATATCTCGCACAACAGACGATGAATCCACTTGCCTTCTTGAATTGCCAGACTGAGCGCGATGTACTCCGCTTCGCTCGTAGACAGCGAAACACTTGACTGCTTCTTGCTGCCCCAGCTCACTGGCGCACCCATCAGCATGAACGTGTAGCCGGAAGTCGACTTGCGGTCCGCGAGGTCACCAGCCCAGTCTGCGTCAGAGTATCCGCGAAAGTCGATGCTGTTACCCGGCTTGTAGCAGATTCCATGCGTCTTGGTGCCTTGCAGGTAGCGAAAGATACGCTTGACCGCAACCCAGTGCTCTTCTTGGGGATTCTCCATGAAGCGCGACACATAGCCCACCGCGTACGCAATATCTGGACGCGTCGCAGTCATCAGGTGCATTAGTGCACCAACAGCTTCGCGGAACGGAGCTTGTACCTTGGTCGCCGCGTCGCTTGGAACCAGTCGAGTGCTTATATCCACCGGACTCACCACAGCCTTGCACTCGTCCATACCAAAGCGCTTCAGGATGTCATCCTCATAACGCCGTTGGCTCATCGTTACGCTGCCGTCCGGACCGTCTATCAATTCGATCCCAAGGACGAACACACACTTGCCGCTGTCAGTCATTTCGAAGCGTGTCTTGAGGTCGACCTTCGTGCGTGAGATCAGCTCGGGTGAGCTTCCGGTGACCAGGACATCGTCGACGTAGACCAGTATGAGTACACAGTGGCCATCAACAACTTTGATGTAGAGGCACGGATCAAAGGCCGAAACTTGAAAGCCGATAGAGCATACGAACTCGTCGAAGGTCTCGTTCCACACGCGCGAAGCTTGTTTTAGACCGTAAATGGCCTTCACCAATTCCAGGCAGTCAAAGTCACCGTCGAGCTCGACACCTTCGGGAACCACGCAAAACACGATCTCCCTCATCACGCCGTACAGGAATGCCATCACCACGTCTAGTTGGTCTAGCGGCCAGCCAAAGTACTTGGCCAAAGCGATCACCATGCGCAACGTCACGTACTTGACAACCGGCGAGAACGTCTCAGTGTAGTCGATGCCGTACTTTTGCTTGAAGCCTGTAACGGGGTACGTAGCACTAAGTGTACCCTGGTTACATGAAGTGTGACACTTCACACTTCAGGAGTATGACATGTCATACTCCGGGATATTTGGTACAAGGTACCAAGGTCATTCAAAACCAACCATTGGTTAAATGACATTGCATTTCTATAGGTAACTGATAGTTTTATTAACCTCAAACTTAACCTACCTATAAATATACTCAGTTTACAATCTACCTTATTTAGGTCACTTCGCTCTCGA
>NW_003303351.1:45897-48449 GCF_000142945.1 Phytophthora infestans T30-4 | reverse complement strand
TTCTAGATCCGGATCCGGATCCACCTCTCTTTCGTCGACAGTGTGGTGTAGCGGGATCAGCAAAATCTGCGAGATTGCCAGATCCAACTTACTAACTGCGCCCGGACACCGACTAACGGAGGGGGTCCCCCGATGATCCGTGTTCTGCTGAACTTTCCTCACCTTGTGTACCCGTCGGTAGGGCGGGATCTTGCTCTCTCGGTAACTTCCGAAGAGTTCAAGTGGTGAAGCTTGAGTGTCTTGGCGAGACGTGGGGATGGGGTGGAGCAGCCGTGGAAATCTTCACTCTGCGTCCGTGGATAGTTCCACATCCTAAGCGAATATTCGAGCTTATAGATCCGGGGCCTAGATCGTGGATCTGGCCGTAGGGTTGCCTTGCGGGTGTGTTCCCTTGCCTTTGTAGTTCCTTTGCGGCGTACTTGCCGCCTCCTGTGACGGGATCTTGAGAGTTGAGAACCTCTAGGGTGTAACCGACCAAGTAGTAAATTCGGGTTACCTGTCGGATCTGCACAAGTAAAGGAAAAGCTCACTAGGTTGTAGGATCTGGCCAATGTATTATCCAGTTATCACTACCAACACTAGATTCGCAATTCCCAACCTTCTCGGAGCTCGTACGGCCAATGTAGTTCCGGTTCTTGAGGGCAGGAAGGCACTTGCGTGTCACTGTGCAAATTGGAGTCTGTGTTAATATTTAAGCCTATACCTGCCTGGATTTCTACCTTCTATGTCTTTCATCTGCTAAATCCCTTACCAGGCTCGGCTGCATGTCCCTTCTTCCCTTGACCCATCATCCCAGCTGTATTATCTTCAGATCCACCGGATCTTATGACGTAATCATCATGGTCACCCTATTATGGGTACACTCATCCGGATCCAGGTCGCTTGGATCCACTGTAAGTTTGCACTCGTCGTCGATCTGAGCTCTCCCATCATCCAACATCATCTCGCAACCGTCTGTGATCTCCATTGTCTCACGAAAGTTCGAGATCCACTGCATCCCTCATCCCTGTACCCTGGATCCAGGTCCTTCTATGCGGGATCTTCCCTCCTTGGATCCGAGCTCGGAAGTATGGGATCCGGGGTACCTCGCGGTGGATCTTGACTCCTCATTAGCCGTGGCTGCTAGATCCACCTTCCGAGGGCACCTACCATCCTTCCTTCATAGGATCCACACCCGATCCACTCTTGTATAGTATATCCCATATCCATCTAGGTGAATCCAGGTAAGGGTGAATCTGAGGTAAGTCTTGGTGGATCTTGTCTTCTCGTACATCGCTCATACCAGATCCATCGTCATTTCATACGGGGTGCTGCTCGTCATGGCTAATCCACCATAGGCAACTTGTACCCGTGCCAGCCAGCCCAAATCCTCTCTAATCACTTGAAATCGTCACTGATTCGGGATAGTGACCCCGCGTCAGGCCCATTCTCTTATTTCTGAAAAAGCACTTCACCACAATCGCCTCCTGTACGTTGTCGGCGCTGCACAACAGCGTTCACGGCGTGCATTACCAGCATCCACAACCGCTTTCTCCCCTTCGTGACATATGTCTCCCGCCAAGCGTACCGGCAAATCGTCGGGCAAGGCCCCATCCACCACCCCTCCGGTCAGTCCGTCTTCCATGTCGCCCACCGATCTGCGGGTTCTAGCCCAGGCTCTTTCCGATCAGGTGCAAGCCTTGACGGCGGAGCTCCAGACGGCTCAAGATGCCCAAGACCAAGCTGCGTCTCTGCACACTACCCAACTTCAAACCTTGCGAGCCCAAGTCCATGACCAGGCTATGGAGATCCAGGGGTGGGAGCACCGTGCGGCCTCTCGTTCGCAGGACCTACGACTCTTGTTGGCTGATCAGGCGGTTGAGATCCGCGACCTGACCGGACGGCTGGATCGCGCCTCCCGTCCACGAGACGGCATGCGAGATGACAACGACCGTCTCCTTAGGGATATGGCGCTCACCGGATCTGAGATCCACCAGCTCCAATCTCGGATCCACGACCTCGAGCGGGATCTGGAGGATTCTCAGGCTGCTAGGGCAGCCGCGGACGCAAGCTTAGATCGACTCCGTGACGAGTTGCGCCTGACTCAAGAGGAGGTGGTAACCAGCGACTATGTGGGAGCCACCCATGGCGGATCCGCCTTAGGGTCGGCGCGTGGAGGGTCCCCCGCGCCGAATCCACCTCCCTCGTCGCCGGATGTAGCTCTGGCCCAACTTTCTGAGGAGCTGCAGGATACCAAGGAGTCGCTCGAGAAAGCGTCTGCCGGACGAGATTACGCGCTCGAGGAGTTCGTGCGTATAACTCAATTGCGCGACGAGATCCAAGCGAAGCTGGCGGACAGCGAACTCCAGCGGGACAAGGCGGCTACCGAGTGGGCGGATGCCATGCGGACGCAATCGGAGCTGGGAATCCAAGCTTCGCGCACGAGTACGTGATCCTCTTTTGGCCCTTGCTAGTAACCCCATATTCACTTGTTATGTCAATCCAGGTGACAAATATAAAGAAGCCGATGCAGCCACCGCGAACGCCAGGATCACTTCGCCGCGGTCCCAAAC
>NW_003303351.1:38161-44203 GCF_000142945.1 Phytophthora infestans T30-4 | reverse complement strand
ATATCAAGCGTTTCAGAATGTCATCCACATAACGCCGTTGGCTTATCGTCACGCTGCCGTCTGGACCGTCTACCAATTCAATCCCAAGGACGAACACACACTTGCCGCTGTCAGTCATTTCGAAGCGTGTCTTGAGGTCGTCCTTCGTGCGTGAGATCAGCTCGGGTGAGCTTCCAGTGACCAGGACATCGTCGACGTAGGCCAGTATGAGTACACAGTGGCCATCAACAACTTTGATGTAGAGGCACGGATCAAAGGCCGAAACTTGAAAGCCGATAGAGCATACGAGCTCGTCGAAGGTCTCGTTCCACACGCGCGAAGCTTGTTTTAAACCGTAAATGGCCTTCACCAACTCCAGGCAGTCGAAGTCACCGTCGAGCTCGACACCTTCGGGAACCACGCAAAACACGATCTCCCTCATCACGCCGTACATGAATGCCGTCACCACATCTAGTTGGTCTAGCGGTCAGCCAAAGTACTTGGCCAAAGTGATCACCATGCGCAACGTCACGTACTTGACAACCGGTGAGAACGTCTCAGTGTAGTCGATGCCGTACTTTTGCTTGAAGCCCTTGGCCACGAGGCGTGCCTTGTACTTCTCGATCGATCCGTCCGCTTTGCGCTTGATCTTGAACACCCACTTGGTACCAATAGCGCGTTGTCCGTTAGGCAGCTTAGCAGCACGGAACACTCCTCGAAGTCGCATCGACTTGAGCTCAGCACGAATTGCTTTGCGCCAGTGCACTTGGTCGGGGCCGTTCACTGCCTCTATTGAGGGTTGCCGGTCTTGGTACTGTGTACCAGTTGTACCCATTAACCGGTCAGCCTGAACCGGTCCAATACGATCCCGCTGTGATTATGGTACGTTGTTTATGCCACCCATGATTGGACGAGTAGAATGATTGGATGACCTAGGTAGTGAGGACAGTGTAAGCCCCGATAAATCAATCACTTTCGAATTTTCCTTCTTCCGCTCAAGTGCCTTCACTCCGGTCTCCACACTGTGGTGTAGCGGGATCAGCAAAATCTGCGAGATTGCCGGATCCAGCTTACCAACTACACCCAGACACCGACTAACGGAGGGGGTCCCCCGATGATCCGTGTTCTGCTGAACTTTCCTCACCTTGTGTACCCGTCGGTAGGGCGGGATCTTGCTCTCTCGGTAACTTCCGAAGAGTTCAAGTGGTGAAGCTTGAGCGTCTTGGCGAGACGCGGGGATGGGGTGGAGCAGCAGTGGAAAATCTTCACTCTGCGTCCGTGGATGGTTCCGTATCCTAAGCGAATATTCGAGCTTATGGATCCGGGGCCTAGATCGTGGATCTGGCCGTAGGGTTGCCTTGCGGGTGTGTTCCCTTGCCTTTGTAGTTCCTTTGCGTCGTACTTGCCGCCTCCTGTGACGGGATTTTGAGAGTTGAGAACTTCTAGGGTGTAACCGACCAAGTAGTAAATTCGGTTAACCTGTCGGATCTGCACAAGTAAAGGAAAAGCTCACTAGGCTGTAGGATCTGGCCAATGTATTATCCAGTTATCGCTACCAACACTAGATTCGCAATTCCCAACCTTCTTCGAGCTCGTTCGGCCAATGTAGTTCTGGTTCTTGAGGGCAGGAAGGCACTTGCGTTGTTACTGTGCAAATTGAGTTCTTTATTGACTGATCTAGTTACTAGAGGCGAAGTCGGCACTAAACGGGTCCGAGCCAATGCTCATCTCAGCTACGATTGCCCTGTGAGGCCAAATCCAATCTCCGTCGAAGACGCCACACGTAGTTATTCTCCACTTGATGATTCCGTTGCGATCCGTGCCCACTTGTTCTCTAGTTCGTGACCTTGACTACGCCATGCTGAGAACGAATGCTTGGCGGGCGAAGTAGACGCTGTCCTTGTCCAGGGCCAATGCTCACTCCTGTTACGGCGATCGCCCGAGACCAAATCCAACCCCCGAGACGACTACAGGTCACTTGCTCTCCACAGTACAAATTGAGTTCTGTATTGATACTTAAGCCTATACCTGCCTGGATTTCTATATTCTATGTCTTTCACTCGTTAAATCCCTTACCAGGCTCGGCTGCATGTCCCTTCTTCCCCTGACCCATCATCCCAGCTGTGTTATCTTCAGATCCACCGGATCCATGACGTAATCATCATGGTCACCCTATTATGAATACACTTATCCGGATCCAGGTCGCTTGGATCCACTTCACTGTAATTGTACACTCGCCGTGGATCCGAGCTCTCCAATCATCCAACATCATCTTGCAACCGTCTGTGATCTCCATTGTCCCACGAAAGTTCGAGATCCACTGCATCCCTCATCCCTGTACCCTGGATCCAGGTCCTTCTATGCGGGATCTTCCCTCCTTGGATCCGAGCTCGGAAGTATGGGATCCGGGGTACCTCGCGGTGGATCTTGACTCCTCATTAGCCGTGGCTGCTAGATCCACCTTCCGAGGGCACCTACCATCCTTCCTTCATAGGATCCACACCCGATCCACTCTTGTATAGTATATCCCATATCCATCTAGGTGAATCCAGGTAAGGGTGAATCTGAGGTAAGTCTTGGTGGATCTTGTCTTCTCGTACATCGCTCATACCAGATCCATCGTCATTTCATACGGGGTGCTGCTCGTCATGGCTAATCCACCATAGGCAACTTGTACCCGTGCCAGCCAACCCAAATCCTCTCTAATCACTTCAAATCGTCACTGATTCGGGATAGTGACCTCGCGTCAGGCCCATTCTCTTATTTCTGAGAAAGCACTTCACCACAATCGCCTCCTGTACGTTGTCGGCGCTGCACAACAGCGTTCACGGCGTGCATTACCAGCATCCACAACCGCTTTCTCCCCTTCGTGACATATGTCTCCCGCCAAGCGTACCGGCAAATCGTCGGGCAAGGCCCCATCCACCACCCCTCCGGTCAGTCCGTCTTCCATGTCGCCCACCGATCTGCGGGTTCTAGCCCAGGCTCTTTCCGATCAGGTGCAAGCCTTGACGGCGGAGCTCCAGACGGCTCAAGATGCCCAAGACCAAGCTGCGTCTCTGCACACTACCCAACTTCAAACCTTGCGAGCCCAAGTCCATGACCAGGCTATGGAGATCCAGGGGTGGGAGCACCGTGCGGCCTCTCGTTCGCAGGACCTACGACTCTTGTTGGCTGATCAGGCGGTTGAGATCCGCGACCTGACCGGACGGCTGGATCGCGCCTCCCGTCCACGAGACGGCATGCGAGATGACAACGACCGTCTCCTTAGGGAGATGGCGCTCACCGGATCTGAGATCCACCAGCTCCAATCTCGGATCCACGACCTCGAGCGGGATCTGGAGGATTCTCAGGCTGCTAGGGCAGCCGCGGACGCGAGCTTAGATCGACTCCGTGACGAGTTGCGCCTGACTCAAGAGGAGGTGGTAACCAGCGACTATGTGGGAGCCACCCATGGCGGATCCGCCTTAGGGTCGGCGCGTGGAGGGTCCCCCGCGCCGAATCCACCTCCCTCGTCGCCGGATGTAGCTCTGGCCCAACTTTCTGAGGAGCTGCAGGATACCAAGGAGTCGCTCGAGAAAGCGTCTGCCGGACGAGATTACGCGCTCGAGGAGTTCGTGCGTATAACTCAATTGCGCGACGAGATCCAAGCGAAGCTGGCGGACAGCGAACTCCAGCGGGACAAGGCGGCTACCGAGTGGGCGGATGCCATGCGGGACGCAATCGGAGCTGGAATCCAAGCTTCGCCGCACGAGTACGTGGATCCTCTTTTGGCCCTTGCTAGTAACCCCATATTCACTTGTTATGTCAATCCAGGTGACAAATATAAAGAAGCCGATGCAACCACCGCGAAACGCCAGGATCAACTCGCCGCGGCCCAAACTCAGCAGCAACAGCTGGTCCTGGAGCGCGATCGTGGCTTATCGGAGCGGGATTTGGCACGTCGACGACTGGCGCTGGTGACAGCTGCCGTTTCGGATCCCCTTCCTCCCTTGTCGGGACCCTCTCGTGCTGCCAGCGTCTCTGCTCCGCTTCCGTCTGTAAGTGGGGCGGATCCGTCGGTTGCGAAACGTCCGCGTAGTGCATTTTCCGCTCCTAGCACCGGATCCCCCCGTCCTCACAAGCATGCCCGCGCTTCCCCAAAGGCCAAATACAAAACCGGTTCGGCCTCTAAGGCGGCTTCTCAGGTGGGAACATCCAAGACGTCCGCCTCCCCCTTGAAGGCTGGAGCCGGATCCAAGACCGGATCCACCACTACATCCAAGTCGACTTCAGTGTCCACGACGGGATCGACGACGTCCAAGACTGGATCTGGGCCCAAGACTGGATCTACAGCGTCCAAGACCGGATCCGGACCCAAGACTGGATCCGTTGCGGCATCCAAAGCGGGTGTTGACGGTGTAGAGGTGTTGGAACGAAGCTTGGGGCTGAACGGAGTGACTTCTGCACTTGGTGCGGAGACCGGAGTGAAGGCACTTGAGCGGAAGAAAGGAGATTCGAAAGTGATTGATGTATCGGGGCTTACACTGTCCTCACTACCTAGGTCATCCAATCATTCTACTCATCCAATCATTCTGTACTCGTCCAATCATTCTACTCGTCCAATCATGGGTGGCATAAACAACGTACCATAATCACAGCGGGATCGTATTGGACCGGTTCAGGCTGACCGGTTAATGGGTACAGCTGATACACAGTACCAAGACCAGCAACCCTCAATACGCCCCCTCAATGCGAACACGCGTGGATGCCGAGAACAGTTGCTAGGTCCATGTGACGAGGCCCTGGGAGCGCCTTCGTCATGATGTCAGCCAGCATCACAGAAGTCTCGCAATACTCGAGCTTGACTTCACCACGCTTGACTTCATCGCGGATGTGGTGGTACTTGATGTCGATGTGCTTGGCGCGGCCGTGGTTCACAGGACTCTTCGTCATCTTGATGCACGACTGGTTGTCTTCTTGGATCTTGAGGTCGGGTCCAGTCTCATTGGCAGCTGCTAATATCTCGCACAACAGACGATGAATCCACTTGCCTTCTTGAATTGCCAGACTGAGCGCGATGGACTCCGCTTCGCTCGAAGACAGCGAAATCACTTGACTGCTTCTTGCTGCCCCAGCTCACTGGCGCACCCATCAGCATGAACGTGTAGCCGGAAGTCGACTTGCGGTCCGCGAGGTCACCAGCCCAGTCTGCGTCAGAGTATCCGCGAAAGTCGATGTTGTTACCCGGCTTGTAGCAGATTCCATGCGTCTTGGTGCCTTGCAGGTAGCGAAAGATGCGCTTGACCGCAACCTAGTGTTATTCTTGGGGATTCTCCATGAAGCGCGACACATAGCCCACCGCGTACGCAATATCTAGACGCGTCGCGGTCATCAGGTGCATTAGTGCACCAACGGCTTCGCGAAACGGAGCTTGTACCTTGGTCGCCGCGTCGCTTGGAACCAGTCGAGTGCTTATATCCACCGGACTCACCACAGCCTTGCACTCGTCCATATCAAAGCGTTTCAGAATGTCATCCACATAACGCCGTTGGCTTATCGTCACGCTGCCGTCTGGACCGTCTACCAATTCAATCCCAAGGACGAACACACACTTGCCGCTGTCAGTCATTTCGAAGCGTGTCTTGAGGTCGTCCTTCGTGCGTGAGATCAGCTCGGGTGAGCTTCCAGTGACCAGGACATCGTCGACGTAGGCCAGTATGAGTACACAGTGGCCATCAACAACTTTGATGTAGAGGCACGGATCAAAGGCCGAAACTTGAAAGCCGATAGAGCATACGAGCTCGTCGAAGGTCTCGTTCCACACGCGCGAAGCTTGTTTTAAACCGTAAATGGCCTTCACCAACTCCAGGCAGTCGAAGTCACCGTCGAGCTCGACACCTTCGGGAGCCACGCAAAACACGATCTCCCTCATCACGCCGTACATGAATGCCGTCACCACATCTAGTTGGTCTAGCGGTCAGCCAAAGTACTTGGCCAAAGTGATCACCATGCGCAACGTCACGTACTTGACAACCGGTGAGAACGTCTCAGTGTAGTCGATGCCGTACTTTGCTTGAAGCC
>NW_003303351.1:4100-6681 GCF_000142945.1 Phytophthora infestans T30-4 | reverse complement strand
CGCCGGGAGCCTCTCCGAGAGATTCGATCTCGGTAGTCGCCTCGTACGCCAGATTCTGCCATTCTTTGTAGCGGCGGGATCCCACTGACACATATCCAGGTCGCCTAGGGATACCGTCCTTCGCCAACCATCGCCCGATCTCCTCATAATGGTCCAGTAATAGTCTCTTGTCGCTGACGTTCGTGACCTGGCGGTATTGTGATCGACCTGGTCCCTGGATTACGGTAGGCACCCATTTCTCGCCCCGAGTGACCCACTGTTTCTCTTGTTCCACCCACTTTAACCTATCTGGCAGCTCCCAGGTTTCCCCGGGCTCGATCCAGGTTGTCTTGTCCGCCCTTATGATCCTCATCTTCGCCCCATATAACGGCCGCCGTCCGCTAAGCTGGATCCGCATCTCGTCAGGGAAACAAAGTGTCCCATCCGCCAGATCCAACCTCACTCCGGCTGGCACCATAAAATCCATCCCGAGGATGGCGTCTTGACCAGCGAGATCCCCGACCCAAATATCAAACCAATACACCAAACAACCTGCCAGCGTGATCTTGATCCGCGTTCTCCCATTCGTACGGTACACGTCTTCACCAATCCCAACACAGTCTTGGATTCGACTCCCATCCACTTGGCTTACGAGCAAAGGCGGTATCCAGTATAGACACCTCGGCACCACTATCTAGGAGTAGGATAGCCTTTTCATTGTTGATCTTGCCCCCTACCTTGGCTTGTCTGAACCACTTTCCAGGGGCATGGTACTTCCAGTATCCACGGGACTCCCCTGTTAGCAGATCCATGGATCCAACATCCTCAGATCCACAGGATCCAGTGACCAGACAGACCTTAGGTGGATCTGCAGTGACCTCACCCTTGGTAGGCTCAAACCATCGACCATGTTGGCGTTTCTCCCAATAACCCCGTGCCTTTCCCCTTTGTAGATCCAGGATTGAAGAGACTTCGGATCTGGCAAATTCATCCACTTGGCGCAAACTAGAGACCTTGGCAACTGACTCTTCATGTAGATCACGTGTATTGTCGACTGGATCTAGGGTCCTGCTACCTGGATCTAGCGATGTCTTGTTCACAAATGCATAAATGCAGTACCTAGAACGCTCGGCTCGTACCGGATTCAAACCCGGCGAGCGTCCTAGTTTAACATTTTCTCGGCCACTTCTGGCAACATCCCTCGGTGCTTGGCTGGATCAAACCATTGGCGGGTCTGGTTGTAGAATTCTTCCATCGGACACTTGCCGACGTCGTGAATCTCGCCACACCCGCGACACACGTCGAAGTAATGATCCCCGGGATGACCTTTCTTGCCACACTTCTCACAGACCAGATGTTTCCAGCATCCAGATTCAGTGTGCTTCCGGGATCCGCACTGCGAACACTTGACTTGTGCTGCCCCGTCCATGAGATCTCGGGATCTGTACATCCCACGGTCCCCGGGTACGGTATCCCCCGGTCGAGAGCTGTCTCCTGTCTTCGCCGTTCGTTCGTTGGACGCAGTGAGACAGACTTGACGGTAATCTTCAGGGTCGGAGTCCGAACCGTCGGATCCTGATTCAGTTCCTGAGTCGGGCGCCGTGACTTGGTGGACACGTCGAGCTGGGGCCGTAGGCGTCGGAGCCTTTTGGCGATACTTGCCGGATCCGACCGCCGCCTTCTTCTGGCGGTGTTTCGCGCGATCCACCGCCCGCACCACTTCCTCAAGCTCGTCTGCGTCGGGAAGTCGTATCAGGGTCAGCCTGTCGGCCAGATCCACGTCTCCCACCGTCTCGATGAAATGATCCACGTGTTCCCGCAGTACCTTGGATCCCCCATCTTTGATCTTCAACTTGGCCCGTAGACCGGCCACATTTAGTCGATGTAGGTATTCTAGCGGGGATTCATCCGATCTGCGGCGAGCGTGGTAGTATTGTCGTGCCACCGACACTCCCAATCCACAGTACTGGGTCTGGAAGCTTCGCAGCAAATCTGGCCACTAGTTCCTGGTGGATCTGCCCAACTGCCGATACCAGTTCCTGGCTGGCCCCTCTAGCAGATCCGCAAAGGTCAAACACTTCTCGGCATCCGACGATTGATCTCTCATGAGAGCCGACGTGACTTGGCTGATCCATGTTCTCGCTCGGTCCTCATCTTGATCCTTGCCCGTGAACTCCTTTAGATCCGATATGGCTGAGATCCGTACCTCTGGATCATGGACGATCCACCGGCCCCGGCTGTGGCTGCAGCTACCACTGCTGACGAGGTGGGATGGGCCCTCCTGATCATCGGGGGTGGGGGCCAACTTCTTCGTGGGGATTGGGTCCCTCTCCCCGGAAATCCCCATTCCCGGCCCGCGGGGTCTCTTGTTTGCGGGGAGACATTGCCATCTGGGGGCAGGGCGCCTCTCCAAACCTCGTTTCGGTCGGGAACGCACTCATCGCAGCTTCCCAAGTGTCGCTGCAGGGTGCCCCAGGAAGTGTTCGGAAGAGCCTGTGGCCGTCTGGTCCCCTGGCGAGACCGGATCCGTGAGGCGATTACCGTGAGCCCGATCTGACGATAATCCCACTGGCTTCTTGCCGGATTCTGGCTCCAATCGTGG
>NW_003303351.1:0-3300 GCF_000142945.1 Phytophthora infestans T30-4 | reverse complement strand
GGGAGGGGGACTTATTTAAAGAGCAGTACAGCGATAATGTCGGCAGAATGTGTGGATTTGTGGAGACAGGGCAAGGGGCAGGCCCCACAAATCGAAGGGGAGTCACCTGGAAAATGTACAAGCAGACTTACCCTTTCCAAATCATAGCCATGGATCATATCCCCTCGTTGATCAAAGTCGTTCAAAGGAAACACAGATGTGGTGTAGCGGGATCAGCAAAAATCTGCAAGAATGCTGGATCACAAATTACCAGCGCAACCAGACACCGATTAAAGGAGGAGGTCCCCCGAGGTCCGTGTGTTGCAAAACTAAAATTCCCCCCGGGGTTCCACTTCTGTGGGGGGGGGTTTGTGCTCATCGAAAAACTTCCGAGGAGTTCAAGTAGTGAAACTTGAGTGTCTTGGCGAGACGTGGGGATGGGGTGGAGCAGCAGTGGAAAATCTTCACTCTGCGTCCGTGGATGGTTCCGTATCCTAAGCGAATATTCGAGCTTATGGATCCGGGGCCTAGATCGTGGATCTGGCCGTAGGGTTGCCTTGCGGGTGTGTTCCCTTGCCTTTGTAGTTCCTTTGCGTCGTACTTGCCGCCTCCTGTGACGGGATCTTGAAAGTTGAGAACTTCTAGGGTGTAACCGACCCAAGTAGTAAATTCGGTTAACCTGTCGGATCTGCACAAGTAAAGGAAAAGCTCACTAGGTTGTAGGATCTGGCCAATGTATTATCCAGTTATCGCTACCAACACTAGATTCGCAATTCCCAACCTTCTTCGAGCTCGTTCGGCCAATGTAGTTCCGGTTCTTGAGGGCAGGAAGGCACTTGCGTGTATTGATATTTAAGCCTATACCTGCCTGGATTTCTACCTTCTATGTCTTTCATCTGCTAAATCCCTTACCAGGCTCGGCTGCATGTCCCTTCTTCCCTTGACCCATCATCCCAGCTGTATTATCTTCAGATCCACCGGATCTTATGACGTAATCATCATGGTCACCCTATTATGGGTACACTCATCCGGATCCAGGTCGCTTGGATCCACTTCACTGTAAGTTTGCACTCGTCGTCGATCTGAGCTCTCCCATCATCCAACATCATCTCGCAACCGTCTGTGATCTCCATTGTCCCACGAAAGTTCGAGATCCACTGTATCCATCATTCCTGTACCCTGGATCCAGGTCCCTCCAGGCGGGATCCTCCCTCCTTGGATCCGAGCTCGGAAGTATGGGATCCGGGGTACCTCGCGGTGGATCTTGACTCCTCATTAGCCGTGGCTGCTAGATCCACCTTCCGAGGGCACCTACCATCCTTCCTTCATAGGATCCACACCCGATCCACTCTTGTATAGTATATCCCATATCCATCTAGGTGAATCCAGGTAAGGGTGGATCTGAGGTAAGTCTTGGTGGATCTTGTCTTCTCGTACATCGCTCATACCAGATCCATCGTCATTTCATACGGGGTGCTGCTCGTCATGGCTAATCCACCACAGGCAACTTGCATCCGTGCCAGCCAACCCAAATCCTCTCTAATCACTTGAAATTGTCACTGATTCGGGATAGTGACCCCGCGTCAGGCCCATTCTCTTATTTCTGAAAAAGCACTTCACCACAGCTTGGTTAACCCTCGCGTCCCACTGACGCCGCCACGCAGGGCCTCAGGCCTTGATGGGGGAGGGATAGCCGAGCGGCTAGCTGATGTTAGCCCTGTTGCGGTTCGCAAGCAAGTCGATGACTTTGTCGCTTTGAGACTGAGCGTAATGCGTCAAGTACGCGACGCTATGGCTGAAAGCCAAGACACGCAAAAGGAACATGCAGATGCCAAGGGCAGAAGCAATGTTGAGAGGTTTGAGGTCGGAGACCAAGTTTTATTAAACGCTAAAAACCTACCTACTCATGCAGTGTCTGCAGTCTTCAAAACGAAGTTAAGACCTCGGTTCATAGGACCGTTTAAGGTCGTGGCCAGGAAGGGCCTAGCGTATACGCTCAACCTTTTGAAGAAGATGCGCACGCATCCGGTCTTCTATCTTGGCTTGCTTAAGCCATATCAAGACCCTGCTCAGGTGAGCGCGGAGGCGTTGGCACCAACGGTGGCTGGACCACGGACAGCTGCAGGGCAGCAAGTGGTAGAGCCACGGGAGGCTGAACGACAGCAAGTGGCGGATCCACAGATGGCTGATCAACAGCATGTGGCAGAGCCACAGGTCGCGGAGCGAAGTGCTCGAGATGCAGGAGCAAGCCAAGCTGATTATTCAGCCGAGCGACTGGACGCTCAAGGTCCGAGACCTGGTTGTGAGTCAGCAGTGGTGGTTCTAACCTATCCACAAGGTAGATCATATCTTCGAGATCGACCGATGGGCGGTGAACGTGAACGTTCACGTCGTGGACGTCGGCGTCGTATGGACGCAGACGCCGTTCCGGCAAGTGCTGACTCTCCCCGCGAGAGCCCAGCTGAGGCAAGGCCTCCTCCAGCTCTGATCGATGAGCATGGTGAGCTCCTCTTTCACGTGGAACGCCTTGTGGCGTGGCGTTGACGCCAGGGTTGTACCCAGTACTTGGTGAAGTGGAGGGGTTACCCTCACTCACAGAACTCATGGGAGTTTGAGGCTATCCTCCGGCAAGATTGCCCTGACGTCGTTGACGCTTACGACCGGGCACATCATGTGCCGAAGCGCCACCATGGCGTGCGACAGCGTCGCCAGGCGCTGGGCGCCTCCCACTAGAGTGGGGAGCGATCAGGTCAGTAGTTGAGCTCAGGCTCTGACCAGTGGCTGCAGCAGCCAGCTCGTACGTATGAGCGGTGCTCGCAGCGGGAGCAGGAGGTGGAGAGGCCTCGTGGTGCTAGGGACATGGTCCCGAAGGAAGCAGGTGCTTCGTGTTGTGCAGAACAAGGCTCAGGCACAAGCGTCTCGATAGACGCATAGTTGTTTTGAAACAACTTGCTCGATGAGCATGATCCAAATGTGGATGCGCTGTAACAGCGAAAGTGGTGTCCCGGACGGGGATCGAACCACTGGTCTTTGGGTTGCCAGGCCGGAGCTCTACCATTGAGCTATAAGGGCGATGCCCGTACGTCAGTCCGAGAACGGACTACTCATGGTATGAGAGGGCTGAGCCCGGGTGGATTTAAACCACCGACCTGTGGCTTCCAAAGCCAATGCTCGACCACTGAGCTGAAAGGGTGTTGCCCTTAAGCTTGTCCATTCAAGGACAACAGTTCATGGAACAAGAGGGCTGTGTCCTGGTGGGTTTGAACCACCGACCTGTGGGTCTCAAAGCCAACGCTCAACCATTGAGCTAAAAGGGTGTGG
>NW_003303350.1:29253-33388 GCF_000142945.1 Phytophthora infestans T30-4 | reverse complement strand
GGATTGGAAATCGTCGGTTCCACCCCTTGGGTTTCATCCGGATCCTCGCGTTCACCGGGTTTCTCCCAGTCGTCGCGGAAGGAGCGTTCGGCATTCTATCGCGAGCGTGCGGCTCAAACGTACAACGCGTTCTGGTACTTCTTCGGCTCAAGTGTCATCGAGATTCCGTACACTTTCGCGGGTGTGTTGCTCTTCATGGCAGTCTTTTATCCAATTGTGGGCTTCACCGGTGCTGAGGCTTTCTTCACTTTCTACCTCGTTTTGTCGTTGGGTGTGCTGTTCCAAGAGTATCTCGCCGAGCTTGTTGTGTTTGCGACCCCGAATGTGGAGGTGGCGGAAATCCTGGGAATGCTCGTGAGCCTCTTCACCTTTTTGTTCGCGGGCTTCAGTCCCCCCGCCTCGGAGCTGCCTACAGGCGTCAAATGGATCTACCACATCAATCCGTTCACCTACACAATGTCGGCGCTGTGCACTATTGTGTTTGGCGATTGCCCTAGTGAAGGCAGCAGTGCCATTGGATGCAACGAGTTGTCGAACGCGCCACCATCGTTGCGCGAAGGGATTATCGTAAAGGAATACTTTGAAGTCAACTTCGGTATGAAGCACGAACACATCTGGAGAAACTGCGGTATCTTGTTCGGAATCGTGCTTTTCATCCGAGTTTTGACACTTTTGGCGATGCGGTTTCTCAATTTCCAGAAAAAGTAGACGATAACTTCGAAGTGCAGTCTACAGAAGTACTTCCCTTAAAAAACAAAATACATTTAATGTTTTGAGTTTATCAACACCACCGTTAATTTTCACTACGGACATGTAGTACCGCATCGCCCCTGTCGCAAACGAAGTTTTGTCCTAAGCGAACTTCGATTATGACCAATGGCAGCGCTTTATTTATAACAGTTAGCTGCACGTTTCCAAGGCAATTGGGAGAGACAGCGTACAATAGGTTGAGATTAGGACGCGATGCGGTACTTGTTCTCTGGATTTTATATCCATTCCGACCCAAAACTACTCTAGCCTTTTATACTCAGAGCCCAAACTAACGTAAAACTTACATCAGCACTTACATGTATACACCTGTATAGCGTGTCATTTCAGCTTGTATGAGAAACAACTCCTCTACTTTAATCAAGTGGTGATGTACTATTATACTTGTATCTGGTATCCTTTGTACAGGTGGTCGCTTGTGGCGGCCAAGCGTAGCATCACGGTAAATTACGACAAGCAGAAATAATTTTATCTCCGTGAATGTTGTCCGGGGAGTCTTTACGCTGAAGTGAAGAAACTTCAGCGTAAAGAATCCCACCAATATCCTTCTTGTGGTCGCAGTGCAGTAGCTGCATGAATTACCGGTATCCAGAACTAATATCGGAAAGCCAATCGCGAAACAGTCGCGAATGTGTACAGCGTTTGGACGGGTTGATTGTACGAATTTAGAATAAGTTTGATTTCGTAAGCCCTACCGAAGAGCTACGTGCCAGTGCCGCACCGCTCGCTGTAGTCTATTCAGGGCCATCGTTGCCTTGATACAGGTGATTCGACCGCTAAATTGCGGGTGAAGGAATCGCTCGCGTACCCACTTATTGTGGATTCCAGAAGACACCTGATTGCACAAGTAAGAACCTCAGATTTTCAAGGTAAGAGCTATATAAAGTAGGCTAGAGCACGAGACAGTCTAAATCTATAATTATTCTCCATCTTACCTCAAGCTCCGCAGTTCCCCACCTGCAGGGCCTTTGGACGCGATACACCCCTCTGCAAGCCCCTGGCGTGCCCTTTTGGTATATCAAACATGAAAATCGGAAACAAGAGAATCAAGACAATCAACCAACACCTTATGAAGCATGGGGCGCTGAACAAGACTGGACTAGTAGCCAACACGATGGTAGTCACACCGGCGACCGCGGCAACTCCTGCGGAGATTGCTACCATCAAGATTAAAAGGTTCCGTGGAGGACGAGCTCGAGACTAGATCAAGTGGAGCAGTCCATTTCGCAGTCTAGTTTTGCAAGAAGTAGTGAACTGACGAGCAAAAGTCCCACCACCTCGCTGCTCCCATCGAGGGGGATTTGGGGCCTGAAGTCGAGCAAGCCGCCATTGACGCCTTCACCACGGTCAAGTACTTCGAGGAGCTCTTTGCAGACGTGGGTCAGTTGTCGGCTCCCGCAGACTTCAGCGAAGACTTGGACAACGAGCTCTGGACCAGGGAGAAGCGTCGCGATGAGACAGTCGTCAAGTTCTCCCACCGTGTGAGGATACATGTCCGTATGCTCGCAGAACTACCACTGAACGCCGAAGAAGTGCCCGAGGTGCAGCATTGTATCTACCTCAAGCGAGGACTGCCGCGAGCTTGGCAAGACAAGCTGGTAGCTTCAGATATTGTGCACGACAAGCTCAGCGAGCTTGTGCTCTACTTCTCACGCATCGAGAAGGCTGAACAACAACTTTCGACACGTGAGAAAAAGGAAGGGAAGCAACATCATGGTAGGACCAAATACCAACACGGAGTGAAGGGCGTCTTTAAGAGTCATGATAAAGACAGTAATAAGTACAGGGATGGCTCCGAGCGGAAGTCCAAGAGTGACAAGTGGTGTTCCTTTTACAAGACGAGCTCGCAATACGGATGACTGCTACGCCGTCAAGAAGAAGGAAAAAGACGATTACCAGAGCGCTGAATCACGACAACTTCCTCAAGTAAGCAACATGCTCGATATCCTCGCGTCCACAGAGACTCTGATTCCGATTTAGACTCGGATGGTATCATGTCTTTCGAATGATACATTGCAGTTAAAAAAAATATGAGCTTTTTAGAATGGAATATTTGTTTCAGTAATGATGAAAACTTTAGTACGATAATTCCAGTATCGTCATAAAATTTTTGTAGCCCATGCTTCACAAAACTACTCAATTTCAGCTAAGCAAAACTGAGAATTAGCCACTGGGTGCCTTTCAAAGGCCTCATAAAAAAATTTAATCACTGGGGTTAGGGTGGATTAAACGGCTTCGTGATAATACTGCAAAGTTTGGTGAGACGAGAAAGTCGTCTCACCAAACTTCCCGTTTTATCCGCTTTAATCACGCACCCCTATTTAGCAACTAATTAAAAAGTAAATTGTATTCTGTATATGATTAAGCGATTCCCCTAACTAGCACATTTCATAAAATTGAAGTTGAAAAGCGTAAGCGATTCGAAGGCGCTAAGTTTCGCGCCTACCGCGGCCTCACTTCATTCCAAAATCATTTTCCTACCGCACAATCAGACTCGCGGTGGTTGTAAGTAGGGCATATTCTCCCGCCGAATTGTTTGTTCGACCTTATTAACTTGTTAACTTGTGCTATGGTACTATTGGCCCTCAGGTATGAGGCAGAACATTTTCGCAATGGCCTTCAAGCTCCTAGGTGCGGCTACAAGGTGATGCTTTTCTTCATCATCACCTTGTAGCTTGGAGTATCGTCTAAGAGAAGCGTACGCGTTAACCCGATTAGTGTTTGTGTTTAATATGTGTTAGCCCCGGAATGGTAGCGCCTACTACTATCAATCGGTCTCTTGACTTCGTTCGTGACGAGACTCGTGATCACTGTGATCGACCAGAGCGGCTGGCGGGCTTCCACTAACTTTGCCAAAACCTTTTGTCGAAGTGGTGATGGCCACACAATTCGCGCAGGTGCAAAGCCATTTAAAGCTCTAGACATGGCGTCCTCCGCAGCATTTAACACGCATGAGAGTGTGGAGGGTGGCACAGCAAACATGAGGCAACGCGATTCCCTTTTCACGGTACCTACGTAAAACGACAACAACAGACCCAGAACCTGATGGTGGTGCTGTAACTTCCTGGGTCTCCCCCCACGCGGAGAGTACTGAGGAAGCTCAAAACAAAGCGCAAAACGCTCTAATAGGATCTCGAACGCAGCTCTATTCAAAATACACATTTTGTACTGTCAGGTCGCTGTTTATGTAGATAGACACAAATATATCTTACCGAGATAAGCTCGTCTTTGTTATCAGGTTCCCATCGGTGCCGTTAAGCCACAATCGCATCCGGTCGGACTCCATGGGGTGCTTTAAGCAGTCGAGAGCTACGTAGTGCCTCATTCGTACGAGTCTCTGCCACTCAATACGTAGCTTCTCTTCATG
>NW_003303350.1:20310-28336 GCF_000142945.1 Phytophthora infestans T30-4 | reverse complement strand
CTTATTAACTTGTTAACTTGTGCTATGGTACTATTGGCCCTCAGGTATGAGCAGAACAATTCCGCAATGGCCTTCAAGCTCCTAGGTGCGGCTACAAGGTGATGATTTTCTTCTTGGAGTATCGTCTTAGAGAAGCGTACGCGTTAACCCGATTAGTGTTTGTGTTTAATAGGTGTTAGCCCCGGAATGGTAGCGCCTACTACTATCAATCGGTCTCTTGACTTCGCTCGTGACGAGACTCGTGATCACTGTGATCGACCAGAGCGGCTGGCGGGCTTCCACTAACTTTGCCAAAACCTTTTGTCGAAGTGGTGATGGCCACACAATTCGCGCAGGTGCAAAGCCATTTAAAGCTCTAGACATGGCGTCCTCCGCAGCATTTAACACGCATGAGAGTGTGGAGGGTGGCACAGCAAACATGAGGCAAAGCGATTCTCTTTTCATGGTACCTACGTAAAACGACAACAACAGACCCAGAACCTGATGGTGGTGCTGTAACTTCCTGGGTCTCCCCCACGCGGAGAGTACTGAGGAAGCTCAAAACAAAGCGCAAAACGCTCTAATAGGATCTCGAACGCAGCTCTATTCAAAATACACATTTTGTACTGTCAGGTCGCTGTTTATGTAGATAGACACAGATATATCTTACCGAGATAAGCTCGTCTTTGTTATCAGGTTCCCATCGGTGCCGTTAAGCCACAATCGCATCCAGTCGGACTCCATGGGGTGCTTTAAGCAGTCGAGAGCTACGTAGTGCCTCATTCGTACGAGTCTCTGCCACTCAATACGTAGCTTCTCTTCATGGAGGCTTCGTCGCAGGCGACTCCAGAGTAGAGAGTACCGTTTGCGACGTTTGTCGCGTCGCCGCATAGCAGCACAGAGCACTAACACCGCTCCGTCGCTGCTCATAGCAACTTCTCTATCGAGATCTTCTATGAGGATGTTGCAGGGAAGGGGGGTGCAAATCATTTAGCGATCTTTTGCAATCTTGATAAATAGAGATTGTAGAGCTATTTTTGTCCTAATTTTCACTTGTGCAACACACGAAGGCTGCGACTTTATAACTTATTACTTACTAAAAAACGACAGCCTTCTTCAAGGCAGGTCGCTACGCCAACATCTTCTTCCATGAATTTGATGATGCGTCACCCTTCCGGATATACGATCAACGATGGGTGTGGCTCTCATTAGCAATTTGATAAAGTCACGTCGTTGCCACAGCAGCACTAGCTATCCCAAGCGATTCCAACGACTAGCTCATGTTATGAACGACGGAAGCCTACTCATGACAAAACAAACCACTGCATACTGTCGAAGCATCTAGTACATCAATGCTAATCTACACACTTCCTTCTATTGCTCATAAACAGACAGCCAGACAACTGAAATGCGATTTCCCACCCCCACAGTAAATTCCAGTACGTCAAATGTTCTCGCAGAAGCAGCTTAATTATAATACAACAACCGATTCAGACCACAAACGCCATCCATCGGAGCCACAAAGGGGAAAAAGGGGTGATGGCGACTGTGTACTACTCGACATAGAATCGAGTATCGAGGCCAATCGCCATCGACGCCAAGGATTAACAAGGCCTCAGGCCATGCGGCATTGGCTTCTCTTCGGCCAGCGACAAATTGGCCGGTATCGCAGCCGCCTGCGTGCTGGCTGCGCGCACCAGACTCGCACGCGCAGCAGACACATTCAGTGCCGCTATGCCTCGCAGCAACGGTTCGTGGCGCCGAACTTCTTACAAACGCCAATTTTTACTAGATTTATAAGCTATAGCAGTTTCTTATCCCTAATAAAGGGTTACTAGCCTCCGAATTGAGCATAAAAAGTGATTTTTTACGCCTATTCTTAGGCCACCACAAGAACGTGGTGATTTCCCTGTTTAATAAAAAGGACCCTTGACTTTAATGTCTTTGAAAGGTGATGCCTTCAATTACAAATCAAATAAAATTGGACAATCGTTCCTTGGCTTAATGATCATTATGTTTTAAAAAATCGAGGTTTTTCAGTTTTTTTACATGATTATAATTTGTACCTTTAGCCCATTCCAATAATTAATAGATACCCCGTAAAAAGTAAATAGGAGTAGTCGTAAAAACAAACTAAATCAGGCTATAACATTATTATAAGGGACTTCGTCCCCAATTATCGTGACAATTGCATCCTTGGCCACCACAGTTCTGTCTTGAACGATACAGGTAAAAGTCACATGCTAAAAAGCATCGGTGCTCTTACAGTAGCTGTGCACAATTTTTTTTAAAAGAAAAGGGCAGAAATCCTCTAAATTGCTGATGCAAAATGGACCCTATGAACGACATCTACACGATCATTTACACGAACCAGACTTTCCTGTGATAATTGTCACCCTCAGACCCTCCGCAGTCTACCGCCGACGTCCGGCCACTTGGGTTGCAGGCGTTTTCTCCTCGTCCTCGCTGTCACTTGATAGTTCGTCGAAACTTTGCTGGATTTGGCTGAGTGTGTGCTGGAATCCAGGACGATCGCCGCCAAGTTTCGACAGTTGCTTCGTGTTGCCGAACCGTCCATACAATTGGCGTGCCGACAGCAGCATACTCTCGTCCTCGCTATCCTCATCTTCTGACACACCCGAGGCGGGGACGGTGTCCAGTACTGACGATCCAACCGACTGGTAGCGGAACACCTGCACGTCGTTGCTGCCCGTGCTGCTGGCACTGCTCGCCCGATTGCGCTCATCTTGTTGCAAGCGTGAAGCGTCCTCGGTGACACCACCAGCTTGTGCTTTCTGCTGCTGATGCGCATTGAAAGAAGCCGAGAAGTTCAATTGAAAGTTGTCCAGAGCGGAGCTGCTGTCGGTGCTCTGTCTTGGCGTACTCGAAGCGGTCGAGGTGGTCGGCTCCTCTTTAGGCGGTGTCTGTTGCTCTGCCGCGCGGAAACGATCAGGAAGATACGCCGGCGCAGTACTGTTGCTTCGTGGCGGGATGATAGCCTCGTTGAAGCTAGGAGACGTAGAAGTTGCGAGGTCCAAGGCAGCAGGTGATGATGCTGACGTTGCTGAGAGCCTTTCAATAGCGACAGGCGAGGCAGACGGTGGCGTTGCCGGCGGCGTTATCGCATCCAGACCCATACTACAGATACTGCTGCCACGTGCACTGCTGCTAGGGACCGAGGAGAAGGAGATTCTGCTGGATGCACGAGCGCGGCTCTCTGAAACCTCATCACCGCTGGTCTGCAGCGTGTCCGCCGCCAGCATCATCGACATGGGAATAACAGGAGGTGTCGAGTCATCTTCTACTGGCGCTAGCCTGTCGCGAGGGACTTCGTAGCCACGTTGAGCTCCTTTGAACGCCAAATCATCAGCAGCGCCGTCTACAGCAGTTGAAACGAGACTCACACCAGTAGCAAAGCGGTCGTCGGTACGTGTGGTCGAGGGCGAACTCTTGTCGCTTAGTTCACTGGGGCCCAGCACCACGCGGTTGGCAGAACCAGCACGAGTGTTCGTGGATCGCTGCCGTTCGTCCACCGACATGTTTTCGAGAGCGAAAGTACCTTCACGATTGATAGTAGGACGTGAGGGTATCGCCAGATCTAAAGCTTTACCACTCTTGGTCTTGGGAGACGTCGGCATGCGCTCGTACGGAGACATCTCATCGTTCGATTGGGACGCACCACCGTCATGGCTCTGACGAATAATGAGTGATTGGTCGTGGAACTGACGCATGTCGGCATCCAAGTAGTTCATATCGCAGCCCACCGTGTTGAGGATCGCCTCATCGTCCGACTCAGACTGCTGTCCGTCAGTGGGAGCCTCCATCTGCCCGTGTAGCGAGTACTTCCTGGCCAAACGATCCACTTGTTTATCTTCATCGCATCCTGGAGATGTCTCCGATACGTGTTCATCGCGTTTCTTGGCTATATTCGTCTGGTCATACTCATAATCGATCAAGTCTTCCACTTTCGAGCGTTGCAGCTGTTGATCGCGGTCAATCAGGTCTACCTCAACTACCCCAGTCTTCTTAGGAGCCACGGCTTGTGTGTTGTCAGTAAAGGGAGGCGCCAATTGCGAGCCTACCAACGAGTTCGCAATGGACGGGCGCTCTAGCACATTACGTGTAGCAGTATGAGCCGAAGGCGACGGAGGCGGCAGCGCAGGCGTTTCAGCGAATTCCTGAGCTTTCGTCTCCTCAACATCATCATCGACGGGCTTACGAGACAGAGCACTGGACAACGTGGAAAGCTTGGCGCTGACACGACGCTCTTCTTCATCGTCCGACGCCCCCATAGACGTCTCTGAGTCTTCGTCCGTGTCGTAGATATTCGCTGCTTTCATGTCGTTTTCCATCGCAGCAACGAAGCTTTGCACCGGCTGCGTCATACGTCCCCATACTCTCGTCATGTTTCTGCTCGGCAATTGGGGTAACCACAGCACGAGTCGGTGGATCGTCGTACGTGTCAATGTCGATAGAACTGGCAGAAGAGTCCGAGCTAGTCGACGAACGTCGCTGCTCGATCTCACGTTCGCGTTGACGCAGCAGCTCGTGGTCGCGTCCGCCGTCTCTAGGAGCAGTGGGCGGCATGGCAGCCATGCTCATACTGTTTAGTTCAATCGGAATAGTCGACGCAGACGTCGTCAGCGCACTCATTTCCAGCGGAGGCGGCGCGTTCGGGTCGTCCAGCGTCGCATCGTACGGCCCGAAGTCCGGAATCACCGCGTGGTCAGCCAACGTCGCACCATACGCACCAAAGTCGCTGGGTGGAGCGTGGTACATCGGAGGAGCGTCAAAGTCGTGTTTGTCGCGACTGGCTTGCTGCAGCGCAGACATGTACGCGTCGGGCATGCGGTGGTCGCTACTGGAGCGGCTCATGTAGTTGTCCTGACGCTGTAGTTGCTCTAGACGTTCGCGACTACTGAGCTCCTGTAAACGACTGAAGTTGCTCATATTGCGGCCATTTCCTAGCAGCATGTCGCTACTTTGACTGCGTGGAATCCCATTCGGCGGACGTCGTGACGCTCCAGGAACCGGACGGTCGAAAATCGAGGCGGGAGACGGTACAGCAGGCGGTCCTGGCATCTGCAATGTGATGCGTCCTTCTCCTCTAGCAATAGGGTCATCCAGCGACAAACTCTGGCTTGGTCGGAAGTCAGAAGGCCGCATACGTTGACTGCCACGGTGATCACGTGAGCGACTGTAGTCCTGTTGTTGTTGCTGGTATCTCTGCGATCGTCTATACAGATCAGCATCGGGGGGTTGTCCACGTGAGCGATGACGCGACGTCGAGGGCGGAAAGTCCGCACCAAAGCCAGGAATCGGCGACGTGCTGGACATCCGGCGACTTGAAGGTTTCTCACGTCGCATGGACTGCAAGAAAATCTTGGGCGCTTCCTCCTCTCTGTGGCCATGACGCCCACCTACACGCGACGTCATAAATGACGCGCGTCTGTCATCATCATGATACCCCAAGAAACTCATCGACATGGTCGAGGAATGTGGCGGTTCAACCAGAGCCGACGTGGGCTTGGGGGCGTTCGTAATCACCTGGAAACAGTGCATACAGATGCGTAGTTTACGCACCTCGTCGCCTCCATTCGTCGCCGCAAAGTTGCGGTTCTCAATGGGGAATTCCTTGCTACAGGCAGCACAGACAACTTCTCCACACTTGCGGCAGTTCATTTTCCTCAATAATAAGAGCGAGAACGAGTCCTGACACACGGCACATCTGGCTCTGTACTTCCTGGGGACCAGCTCCAGGTCGCTCAAGTATCGCTGCTCATTAAGACGTTTGCTCCTCAGCATGTTCCTCACCTGGGCGACGAACAACACGCGCATTCGCAATAAACTGGCGGGCACAGGAGTGTGTTCCTTCAAATTCAGTTGCACGAGGTGAATCACATCCACATGACCCGGTCGCTCTTCACTTTCCACCAATACGAAGCCGGAATGGTACAAACTGCCACGCACAAGTCCGAATTCTTTCTTCAGGTCGTCACAACCGGGTAATTTGATCGAGTGTTGGCCCAGAACCCACCCTTTGCGTCCTCTGGCATCGATAAACTTGTCTTGACACTCCAAGTAGCAGAAATCGCGATGTGGCAAACCGTGTGGCATCTGCACAACCATCCACTTGGCTGTCACTTGGTGCAAAGGCTTTTCCTTTGTCCGAGGAGCCAGGGTATGCAACACCACGCCGTCGTAGAACCATTCTCGATGCGCTCTAGCGAACTCCTTCATCTGTCGTGTCGAGCCTAATTGGAAGAGTGACGCCACCTCCTTCACGGTGCCCGGCACACTGGTCACGCCACACATACTGGCGGCGGTGAGGGCCGCGCCGGTGGCTGTCGAGCGCGGAGAGCCCGCATAGATCTGTACGCCATTGTCCTTCTCTACGTGGCGCCATGCGATAGGCCCGCTGGCGCTGCGTGCGCGTTCCACGAGCTCCTGAGCCGCCTCGCATGATTTGCGCACGAGGTACGCGCGCTCACGCGACGAGAGCAGCGGAGGCTCGAAGTAGTTCTCGCGCAGAGGCGTCCATACGCGCGAGGCACCCAGAGACTCGTTGCTGGCCGTAGAAGCCGCGGGTCCCGCCACCCGCGACGAAGAGAAGCCTCGGGCCATTTCACAAGAGTGATGGTCCCTTGTCTTCGCGACGTCGTATTCGAGAGTGAGGAAAAAAGATGAAGGCGGGACTCTTTGCTCTGACTCCCATCCGTTCGGTAAGAAATGGCGTATAGAAAGGGATGATGACAATGTTGTATGGACAATATGGGTAGAGATGTGAAAGGGACGCCTTGAGCCGGACAGAGCGAAGCAAAACGATAATTTTCACCGAAAGCGAAGGGTACGAAATTGTACTGAATCCGACACGCGATGATAAACGTGTTGCACTTGCATTTACTGCAACTAGGGAAGAAAGTGTTGTTGTCATTCATGTTGATACTGCGCATGATGCACCTAGGAAACGTCACGCTCATGAGCGCGGTCAATACTGGCTGGCTGGCGTTGCGGTTTGAATGGCGAAAGAGGGTTGCGGCAGTTTGTAACTCGGCAGAAAACTATCAGGTGAGCTCCATACTGGCAATGGGGGCTCTTTACGTTCTCTCTTTCTTCGAGAACATGATCAAGGTCACCCGGGGGGTGATCATTGATCACCCTGCCGCGTGCTCATGGTCCCACTTGGCCGCTCCACGGCGTGACGACGACTCACGATGTCGCTTCAATTGGACACTGTCCAACTGGCGACGTCGGAAGTCAACAAAAGCACCTTCGTAGTCGCATCGTAGTCGTCCATTCCGTGCACTGGTGTGCGGATCGCGCAGCTCTCTCTTTTCCTTCTTCAAATGCCGCGCTGCTCCACCTCAATCCGACTGCCTGTCCTATTCGTCGTTTCTTTCGAGCGGCTACATGTAATGCGCTGGCTCATCGTCAATGCGTCGAGGTCTCGGCCGTGCACTTGCAACACTGCGTCGCACAGTGCGCGGCAAGTGTCCGCACGATCGGACGTAGTACGTGTCCTTGACTCATTGTTACCTGGTACCCTGACAGAGGTGCTCCACTCCTCTCGAGTCCGTCGTAGCAGTGCTGCAAGTCGTCATCCGTGAAACCTTCGAGGGTCCAGCTTTTTTTGTCATTCTCAGCGATTAATATTAATAATTCACGCACAACGTCACTTCACCATCTTAGTTTTCACCACGATCGACGCAGACGATGTACATGTAGTCCTACATCGGTAACATAGCGTTTACCACCCTCATCGCCGGTACTATCCAGCATTAATATTGGACTACCGGTACCGTACCCCAGAGCTGTTAGACACCAACCACTTGAACCTCTTCATGTGCAGTCAGGATATGTGTTATGTGATTAACGAAGTGCGAGCACGCACGCGGTTGGCGTCCAGAGTTGTATCCAGGCGATCCACAAACGTTGACTTGACGATCGGTGTATAGATCACGCAGTGGCCTCGGAGCGCGTATCCGCCTGCTAAATCTTTCGCGTTCTCTTCGCAGATTGCCATCAACTCGCCGAAAATCTCAGTTGC
>NW_003303350.1:7592-13495 GCF_000142945.1 Phytophthora infestans T30-4 | reverse complement strand
CACCGACACCAGCGCCAATAACTTCCAACATCCACGCACCCAACGTTAACGTGGTCAACCCAATTGCTAGTGTTGCGGTCAAGTTCTTCGTCCTGTTCGCTGGATTTGCCATCACAAAAGACCAGATTCCGGATTATCTCATGTGGATTTATTGGATCAACTCTGTGGCGCGGGGGCGTCGTACGTGCTGGCCAGCTCGGTGAACCAGATCCCTCCTATCATACTGGAGGTGGTCGTGTTCGGCTCGATCGTGTATGTGTGGCTTCGTGAGCTCCCTCTGGAACTGTATCTGCTTCCGAGCAATGCTTTGCAGGGTACCTCTGCAGCGCCCATCTTCATGCCGTACGTGGCGCAATAGTCAACGACATTGTACACGAACATGTCAAAGCCTGACTCCGTGTACTGGTTCACAGCGAGAGAGCGCACAAGAATTTGGCACATCGTTGCTTGTAGAAGACGTCACGAGCCTCAACGATGGCTGGAATCATGGATAAACACAGCGCTGCCTCGAAGATGACTCCCATCACTAACTGTGGATCCGTTGGGTCCACTTGGTAGAACACGCAGCCGTACAGTAGTCCCATGACTGCATTCATCGCCAAACGTCCGATAAGCCCCGACATCTCACGTCTTATCACTAATTTTTCGCTTCATAAGCAGAAACGTGCTAGCTCCAAAGAACTGGTAGAAATCCAGTTGAGTCCACGTCTGCAGACCAACCTCAGGTTCATCAAGATCCTTTTTGACTCGAGTGTAGTATGCGGATCGTTCAAAGGCCTCAGCAAAGTCCTGTGGATAGCGAGGACTTCGTCCCTCGTAACTTCGTATTGAAGTTACCGAGATCCATCAAGAAGTCAGCCACGTCACGTTGAGGTGGACGCTTGAAGCCAAGACCCTCGAAGTATCCTAACGCTTCCTCGCCAGGACCATAGTACATCACGCGGCCTTCGTTCAGCATCATCACGATGATGTCGAACGTCGCTGCACTGTCCAGACCGGTGCTGATCTCGTCCATCATCTAGACGTATGCGTTGCCGAACTCCATCTCGCCAGTCGTCACTCGCTTGCGTTCGCCACCGGACACACCACGCAACATCTCATCTCCCACGACGGTGTTCTGGCAATTCTCGAGTCCGAGCTGCTGGATCACGAGGTCCGGATAGTGTTGATACATGGCTCGAACCACCTTCAAAGCCTCCGCATTTTCCTCTGGAGTGCCATGTACAAGCTGATTCTTCCAGTACTCGGTCAGATCCCCACCGCAACAAGCGTGCGCGAACTCAACCGTTTCCTTCGCAGTCAACAGGGCGTAGTGCTCGTTGCGCTGAGGCACATACGATACCAGGTGTGGCAACCGCTTACGAAGCTCACCCGCCATCGTTCCGCTGTACGTCACCTCACCTCCAATAGAGACGTTCTTGTCCTTGGGAAAGCGCCCGCTTAGCAACTTCATCAAGGAAGATTTACCTGACCCAGGCTGTCCGAGGACAAGTGTCATGGTATTAGGCTTGAACACACTGCTGACGTTATGGAGGGACCGTTTCTTGACGACATTTTTACTGGAGCGCAGCTCGTCTTAACAGCGTTGAGCAACGTCGGAAGCTCCGTCTTGGCGTCATTTTTGTCCTTGGCCACGACGTCGACCGCGATGGATACTTCTTTAAAGCGTATCTAATTTTTTTTTTACGTATGTGGGAAGCTCTCATCCAGTGTCTTCTCCATGTGAGAAATCACACGGTCACGCAGCTCTGAGTGCGTTCGAGTCAACCGCTTGGGGTTAGCAGACTCGCTTTTGTCGCTAGGTGGAGGCATGACGAATGGTGAGATTCGTCTTCAGCGTTGGACGCGAGGTGTTGCTTGTAGGAGGCAGAATTAATAGGGGCTAGGTCGTCTGAGTGCCGGGGCGGCACTACCTGTAGATTGCTGGACTCGCGAGGTCAAATTTTTAGCTGCGTTCGTGATCATACCGTTTAATCCAACAGATCCGATGATAACTCTTCTACTTGGTTGCAATTAAACACTGATTACCGGATGTGAATTATCCAACTTTGCGGTCGTTTGTCATCATGCCTTGCCGGAAAAAAAGTGTGATAACCGTGGGCCCATCACCAAGCTGTAGATAATATCGTCGTTTACGGACGACCTTGGCGGGGTCAGTGCTGGCTGCGTCATCGAGATTCACTTGCAACTCACGATGACAAGGTCCTCACATTGGCAATTGAACATCTCATCTCGTCGATTAAATTGTTTTTCTTCGAAGTCTTTTACTATCGCAGCCGCTACTGCAGTGACCCAAGTCGCGGTATTATAGGAAGTGAAGACCAATCAGTCGGCTGGGTGGTTGTTTCCAAATGCTTTTCTCATTTGCTGTGCGTCCATTGTTACCTGTTTGCAACTGATGTTCCGTTGTAGCTTAATTCAGTAAGACAAAGCGTTCACGCCGCATCGTTAAGTTGCTCTACATCGCCATCAGCTTTCAAATGACAGGTATCGTTGGTCAGCATCATCAAGATCCCGTCTAACACGTCCTCACTACTGATGTATCTTTTTCGTAGTGCAGTGGCTCTTATCGCTAGTTATGGCGCGTCCGCGCTTCTACTAGTCGACGTCGCATTCGCTTATGGAGTTCTCGTGGTTGTCTCGACGTCGACTCAAAGTTTCAGTGCTGCAATCCTTCCTCTGTCCGTTTAGCGACTTACGAGTTGCTTACTAGAAATCGATTGTCGGTCCATTTGCGTCACATCCTCGAAGCTCGAGTGCCATGTCTTCGGGTGTCCTCCTCTTGAAGTTTTCGTAGGATCTTTTGATCCACTTGAATGCTCTGTACGAGGAACTTGTCACTGATCTTTTGTCGCTCTGTTGGGTGCAAATGCAGTAACTCATTGCAATCTTTCTGCCGTAAGACTAGCGAGATAGACGCTGTGCCGTTGGGCTCCAATAAACCTTGATGAGGACACACCAAATAGTTGTCAGGTCGTTTTGTCTTCACTTTAAACGCAGCCGGAGAGTCCTCCGACGCGTTGCGGACAGTTAATAGCGTCGTGGGCTCAGTATCCTGCTACAGATGGAGCGCCACAAAGTCCGCAGGCTCTAGGATCACACTCGAGTTTACAGGCTACCATGCTTGTCAGCAGAATCAGATATGATAACTTTCCTAACGGTTAGATCCAAGGCAAATCTGATTCTACAGAGGATGACTACACTCATGCTATTGGGCAAAAACAGTCATTTATTTCAGCTACGTACTGTACCCTCTATTATTGGATAAAAACACCTCCAATTAGTAACTGCACTCTCCGATCAACTTTTACAGTCGACATGCTGGCCGTGCCCCACGCGCACTACCGCGTGTTCCATGGGGACCCGGCGGCCGACTCACAACATGCAGCGCGCAACGACCAGTTCTCCTCAGCTTTGAGCCCTCGTCGCGTGGAAACCTCAGCCACCGACCTCCACTTACGCGAGTTTGCCCAACTCGAGGTCCAAGTGAAGGCTCTGCAAATACAGTCAACCAACCCCGGGGCCGTGGCGGGATCTCTGGCCGAGTGTTTCCTGTTCTACTCAAGACTGTTCACACCGGAGTCGTTCCCGTGGCCAGACTTCCTGTCTGCCGTATGTACCAAATTGGCCGAACACTTTGCTACAAGGTAAAAAAAGTAGAACAAGGTAGTTTCCACGGTAGAACACACTAACTCGAATATTCCGCAGTGAAAACGACGTTGTGCGAAGTGCCATCCTGAGAGTATTCCAACGAGCAAAAGGCCACGTGGCACAAGTGACCGACCCCAACAAGGTGGGTAGTCTAGGGTAGAACAAGAAACACCAAAAGGTAGAACGAGTACTAACATCGCTATTACAGCTACTGACCCATCTCATGGGGCCGTTAACGCACCCTACCAGTGTCACAACACGGACGCTAACTCTCCAGATGCTGGCCACCATGCCCTCCCTCCTTATCCACGACACGACAGTGCAGCAGCAGGTTATCAAGGGGATTTCTGCTGCTGACCACGATGAACGCAGCGCTGCAATTGAAGCCGCAAGTGCCATTCTACCACTCTCGTCTTCCTTCAAGAAGGACGTGCTGACGCTAACTCCAGAGACCGAGACGTCGTCGACATGCTGCTTGTTGGCAGACGCAGTGACGGACTCGACAGAGGCGCAGCAGGCCTGGACGCGCTGTGCGGAGCTGTACGAAAGACTCGCAGACGACAAGAGCGCAGTGGCGAGTTTGCGAGCGATGACAGCGCTGACTGCTGCGTATCCTGGTGTTCTACTGGAGATGCACGGACAACTGCTGTGTCATGTACTGGATCAAGACCCTCGTGCAATTGTACGGAATTTTGCGCTGCTAGTGACGCAGCAGCTCGTTACCAAGGGAAGCGAGGGGAACGAACAGTTAACTTGTCTTCTAGAAGGTGTTTTTGGACGAGTTGCCAGTCGGAGTAGACCGATAATGCGCATCACGTTGTCAGCTCTGCTTGTGCTTGAGAAGTGGTCGACGAAGCAAGAGGCTGGTGAGAAGGCGAAGGCTCTACTGAAAGTGGCCAAGAAGCTACTTGCTGTTGCTTTGAACGAGCGATTTGGAGAGGTTTACACCTCTATCCTCGCCAATATCGCTCGTCAGAAACTTGCAGCTGAAGAAACAGAGCGCAGTGTGGACGAATTGCTGCTCTTGCTGCACCCACGAGCCCCCGTCGCAGCCAAGAGCACGTGGAACTTTACTCTGGCTGCGATAGTTCAACTCACTCACGACTTCCCTGAGTTACTCGCAGCTTACGTGGCTACACGTTTAATCGAGTTGCTGTCGATCCCCGCTGATAGCAGTCTGGATAATAGTGTCATCAAGGCCCGTAGAACGTCCCTCTTCAAGGTTCTAGGAGCTCAATTCCAAGCGCCAAGTGTCGATGTCATCCGCCAAGAGCTGCCCATGTTACTCAAGGAGCTATCCGCTATCAGCCGCACAGATGCAGCACACTTACGGGCGGTAGCTGCCACGTTCTTACTCTGGACGCAAGAGCTGATGCTCAAAGCAGACGGAGACAAGGAAATAAGCCAAACAATCTCGGATTTCGAGCGGCAACTGCGTAACTCTGCGCTCTACGAGAGTCACGCAGAGCGATACGAGATGGCCAAGCTAGCAATGCTACGAGGACGGTTCACTTTGGCTTCTCAGTTGCTGGAGATCGTCGCAGCAAAGACGGATAGTGAGTGCTTTGGTGGCTGGTTGCACGCTCTACTGACGCTGTGTGAAGCCGAGGCTCGTATTACAACCGATCGGTCCGTGCATCTACAGAGTCTGCACTCTGTAGCTCGTGCGAGGATGTACTTACAGGCGGCACGTACGTCCAGTTTCCGCTTCGATCTCCAGCTCCACTTGCTTACTCTCCGTCTGGAATGGCTACAACTTGTACAGAGTACACAGCAGCTTGCAGGTGAGGCTGCATACACCAATTCTCCGGGTAATCCTGTGGGTCGAGAAGGACAATTGAGTAAGCAATTACGTACTCTAGCACACAAGTTCGACGTGCTACGTAGTCTGCTGCTCGGTGCCGATGAGCGAGACTTGGACGCGCCTCAAGCTCACGCCAACGCGTGTGTCTTACTGGCTTCGGCAGTCGACGGCTTCTTGTTGCTACGATCGTCAAACTCCATCGACTTTCCAACCAAATGGGGCTCTTGTCTGTGGAGTCTACAAGTGCTCAAGACGTTGAGTGAAGACGTACGTGGGAAATTGGATCGCGTCGTCAAGCTCTCACCTGCACGTCAGCCAGGTGTCGGTGCTCGTGTCCTGCAGCAACTTGTGGCTGCTTTATGTGCCCTCCCTCCTGTGTTGCCGAAGCTTTTCTTCTGCTCTCGACTAGGCAGTGAGCAGCGTCTTCTGTCGAGTGCCCAGTTCTTAA
>NW_003303350.1:3292-6699 GCF_000142945.1 Phytophthora infestans T30-4 | reverse complement strand
ACTGAAGTTCTCGCCGTTCTCCTCCACGATCATCGCGAGTTTCCTCTTGTCTTCAGCGATACGTTGAGTCAGCCCAACTTCTCGAATAGAGGCCCACAACTGATCGTCCGTGAACTCGTCGAATGGATCCAAGTAAGCACGCAACGAACCCTTGAAGAGTACCGGACTTTGAGGGATAATAGACAGTTTTTCGCGCAGTGTTTTGAGACCGATAGTAGCCACATCAACGCCGTCGATCAGCACTCTACCCGATGTGAGCTCGCTGATGCGAAACAATGCCATAGCCAAGCTCGACTTGCCGGCTCCAGTGCGACCAACGACTCCGATCTTCTGCCCTCCAGCTACAGAGAAGCTCAAGCTACGCAGTACCAAGTCGCCTCTCGGTTGGTATCGGAATGAAACCTTGTCGAAAAGTATTGACCCAGTTGAGGGCCACTCGAGCTGTGCTGGTGGGTCCATCATGGGGATACGGTAGGGCGCTTCTTGCTCGAATCCAATGTACTCTTGGATCCTCTCAGGACTGATCATTACCGTCTCGATACGAGCCAAAGAGCGTATGATTCCCTCCAGATTAGCTGCAATTTTCAAGGAATACGAGAAGGCCAAGCCGATCATTGCGACGTCGAGTTGACGGTGCAGAAGCACGAGCGAAGACGTGACCACAAGTAACAATAAACAGCCCACAAGCTGGATACGCAGCGAGAACCATTGCGTAACGTACACTTGTGCGTACCAGATCTTATGGTTCGCATCGAGTATCGCACTGCTGGTCTGGAAGAATCTTTGGACTTGTCCGAAAGCGCGAACGACAGACGCACCATCAACAGACTCCGACATGTGCGTTAAAACAGGAGACAGCGTAGTCTTCGACAAGCGCTGCAACTCTCGAGCTGGCGAGATATAGAAACTACCGACGGCCACGTACACTGCGATCACTGGGAGCAACAGAAACCCCTTCCAACGGATCAAAAACGCAGCGGTGGCTAAGCTACAGCCAACGGAGAACACGTTCGCCGCTAGCGTCCCGAACATGAAGGGGATCTGGACGTCTACGGCAGCTACGTCACCTCCGTAGCGAGTTAATACGCGGCCGATTGGGTTCGCATCGAAGAATCGCATGGGCGCTTGCATTAAAGCGTACGTCATGCGGTCGAATAAGTTCTTCGCAGCGCGAATACCATAGATCGTGACTAGTACGGTCCTACCAAACACCATCGTTGCTGCCAGTAGTCCGAGACTTGCGTACACACCTAAACGATACGCTGTGTGCGTATGTGCGCTCGCCGCAGCTGCTTTAAGTGTAGCAGCGTCATTCGACCAATGACTCAGCCAGAAATCACTGCTGATCTGCAGTACTTGCCACAACATTTGAGACACGAGAATAGCTGACACGACTGGTAGGCCGCCAACTGCGTGGTAGTAGGCCTCAAAAACATGACGAGCAACTCGCCCCTCCGACCGCGTTTCAGCTTGAATCAGCCTGCCTCTCTCGCTGTCTTCGGTACCTGCAAAACTCAGCGACTTCTTCCGAGTAGAACAGTCTGGTGCCACATCTTCCGTGTCTTCACTAATGCTATACAACGTAGTTGCATTGTTATCGAACGATAGACGATCCGAATCTCTTCCTATTGGAGAAACAAGAGCCTCGTAGTCTGGTTGATTGTCGGCACAGAAAGTCTCTATAACAGAACCTGCGTCGTTCACTGTGACGGCTCGTGTGATGAACCTCGACGTCATAATCTCCGGGTTATGAGTCACCAATATGATCGTCTTCTCTCTCAAAAGTCCGAGCAAACATTTCTCGAATATTTCGTTCTGCACGATCGCGTCTACTGCTGACAGCGGCGAATCCAGAATATAGACACTGGAATCGCTATAACACGCTCGAGCCAGCGCAATTCGAGCTTGTTGGCCACCTGACAAGTTGACGCCACGCTCGCCAATCTCGGTGCGATCTCCTGCTGGTAGCGACTGAAGATCACGCGTCAAGGCACATGCGTCAAGTACTTTCTCGTACTTGGTTCGTTCAAACGGATGGCCGAACAGAATATTATCTTTCACAGTCATATTCTGGATCCACGGTTGTTGCGAGCAGTACGCCACACTGCCACTTACAAGCACAGTTCCTCTACGTTTCTGCATCTCTCCAAGCAGCGCAGAACACAAGAAAGATTTCCCACACCCAACAGGACCCTGGACCACTACAAACTCCCCCATTTTCACTTCCAAGTCCACGTTTCTCAATAGGGACAAACCCTCTTTATCCCACGCAAACTCCCCCTTCTCCACAGCTACACCCACGTCTTTGGCTTTATATTTATGGGCCAAGGGATCGTCAGCAGTCATAACATTGCTCTCTTCCAACTCATCCATACGTAAGAACGACGATACTCGCTCCAACGCCACACTGCATTGAATAGCCATCGAAACGATCGACGTGATGCTACGCAGTGGCGCTTGGATCAGTAAAAACAGCGCGAGACTCGTAAACACAATCGCGGGTGTGAGGTGGCGATGCAATCCAGCAGAAAAGGTGCCAAACGCAGCAATGCTGACGAAAACCGGCATGCCCCAAAGCAGAACGATACTCAGCGATGTCATGATGCGCATCTTGAGTAAAGCACGCAGCTCCGTCTCCCGTGCGGCGTTAATTTCTGCCGTAATCGGGCCTTCCCAAGCGTTAAGCTTGACGACACTCACCGCTTTCAACGCTTCCGTCACCTTTTTCATCCGTTTGTCTTTTTCACGTCGATGTGTGCGTTCTAAGCTGTGCATTTGCTTCGAGACGAAATGATTGAGCCACAACATCAACACGATCACGGCAATGCTCGCAAATGCAGCAACACTCAGTACACGGACGAGCATGTAGCTAACCACGAGGATCTGGAGCGGGATGAGCCACATCTGGTGCACTACCAACGCTGTTCGTACCAGCGACTCGCAGTCTGCCGTGTACATGTTGGTAAGTTCTCCGGTCGATTTTCTCTTGCGGGAACTGGCACTTAACTTCATCATCTTCCGGAATAATAAAGTTTTTAGCAGGCAAATGCACTGGATAGCAGCCACCTCGTTCTGTGTCCCAATGTAGCAATCAGCTAGAGCTTGAATCACTTGGGCAGCGAACACCAGACCGACCCATTGAGCTGCTGTAGCTTCGAGTTCGGCTTCCTCTTCGGAAGTATCCGAAAGTACCGTTACAACTCGGTTAAGTGCGATGGGTCCCATTAAGTTGCACATCATTGACACAAGCATTGCCAGCCCCGTGAGGACGAATTGGAACCAGAACACTTGAGCGAACGCCTTGGGAAGGAAATTCTTATGTTGCTGCAACGGCGTCTTGAACCTCTGGAGGATGACATCGGCTCGGATTGAAGGACGCAAAGGCCACACGTCGCTAGCGTTAAGTT
>NW_003303350.1:0-2330 GCF_000142945.1 Phytophthora infestans T30-4 | reverse complement strand
TTTCTTGAAGGTAGTGACGGCGATTTCAGACACTGCTCCTTTCTTCCCAGTGTCTGTCACTTCCAGTGTGCCGTTGCACGAGGAACCGATTGTCAATGGGCAACCAATTGGAAAAATTAAGGTCGTGCCAGGAGATGAGACTTCGGGAGTACTGGTTTCAGTTCATGAACGCGGATTCGCTAATGACGCATCGCTCTGCATAAAATTCGGCGGTGGCTTCAATTAGAAATTTGGAAATCGCCAGGTTGTAAAAAGAACAAGGCTGCAAAATGCTGGTGTCGTCGCTGAGAAAGCTATTCCATATCTATAATGTCAGATTGTGCGGCAGAATTACAGTGTATGTGCTTCACGCACAAATGTCAGCGGATTGAAACGCTGATCACCCAGCGGATCATTTACAAATCGCGAATTCCGCCATGATGATTCCAGTACAATTTAGGAGAAACTAACTACTTGTATCCTTTATCCGCAACATCAACGCAGCGGGCGGTTTGACGTAGAGCTCAGGTTTCAAAAGGCAACATACGTATGATATTTGGTAGCCATTAGTCCCTGCTTACAACAGAGCTGGAAGTCGGTCAAATACTCAAAAGGGCTTAAATCCCAAAACATGGGCTTCCAAGTTTTATGTCATCCATAATTATTAATTATCTGTCGTAGAATCGTATAAATAATGTGTTTTTGCATCGCAAGTAATCTTTGAAGAAAGATATATTTTTTTGATAGTAATACATGTAATACAATTTTCGATATTAAATAGTAATAGAAACTCAGTTTTCAAAAGTTAGCATGATATCCCCATATTATTATTATTATTAATATTAAATATTAATATTATTAATAGTAGCTTAGGGGTTTGAAAAATATTAGATACTAGATTATATTTTCCCACCTTACCCTCTGTGAACCGAGAGCTCACCAAGGAACTCTTTTGGGCAAGCTCTAAAGCAGCAGTATTGATGGCAGGTTTTAAAACTGACGAGTAATTGCTCTAGTATTTCACTGTGAAGATGGAAAACTGCAAACGTTGCAGTTGTTTTATGTCGATAGAGCCAAAACAAGGTATTCAATTCTTGTTCTCTACCGATAGCCTTGTCCACAACGTGCGTCTAATAAACCTGCAGCCTGTAACGCTAGATCAATGCGCTCAGCAGTGCCAACACACGACGCCAACCTTGCAGTCACTCCTCACAATGGCTCTCCCCAAGCAGAGCTCCGTTTTTCGGAGTTCTGCATCTGGCAGAATGAAAAATAAAAAACACTTTATTTTAAAAAATATTTGCTTCAACTCTCGACACAGGTACTCTTACTCCTCCTGCTGTGGGTGCCGCTGCACGGCCTGTACGAGTCCGCACATGAACTCACCGGAGAGGCCCTCGTTGAAAAAAAAAACCACGACCTCCACATGTACTTGTCGATGTAGCCATCCAGGTACTTCTTACTGCAGCCGCGCATCGCCTTGATGTGACGTTTGATATGCATTTCCCACAAACCCTCAATAGTGTTCGTATGCGTACCTGAGACAGGGTCCACAAAGTGGAGAGTGTGGTCACCCAACTGTGCTCGTAGTGCATACTCGCCAACGTGCGGTTGTTGGCGAGCGTATGCACTCGTGAAACACGCTCAGCCACGTAGGAAGCGAACATGTCCGAGTGAATCCGAGTTCTAGTAAAAAAAATAATTAGAAATAAAGCTTGAGAAGTAGAGGTTTACGGTACTAACCGAGGTCTGATGAACTTCTTGATAATCGGCAGCAGTGTAGCCTTCGTACGCTCGTCGTACACGATGCGGCCGAACCACCGCCCTGTCGTCCTGTCGACACCCTTAAAAGCCAAAACTATTGGTAGGTGCGACCGTGACCGTACGCATGGGCTGAGTGGACTGAGGGCAGAGCATCGACCGCTCCAGCAGCCCCACCTTCATGGCCCATGCGACTGTCTTCGACTCGTCGGTGGTCGCCTCCATGACGGCGCTGAAGTCGAAGTGGTGGAGCTGCCGGAGGTTGTAGTTGTGGGCCATGGCTGTCGGATTCCTGAATGAGAGTAAAACTGTAACTCTGTGTAGCCAAAAAACGGAGTTGATAAATCTTTATATTTGGAGTTTGTATTCAAAGCCCAAGTTGTGACGTGCGCAATGCGCGCAAAAAACGGAGCTACCACCGCGAGCTCTGATGCACAGTGTATCCTGGTGTACACCACACTAAATACCGAAAGGGAGGTAAAGCACGTCTGTCAGCAAAAATATAACTTTTATTTTTTTTGCGCTCTTGATAAAACGGAGCTCTGCTTGGGGAGAGCCCTCACAATTGTCTCCGGGAATCCATCTCCCTC
>NW_003303349.1:28339-33512 GCF_000142945.1 Phytophthora infestans T30-4 | reverse complement strand
CCCTTTTTAACCAAGATGGTCCCGGCTCTTGTGTCTCCCCATATTTTTCGTAACCGAGACTTCGTGTGTTGAATCCGGGGGATACCGGGCATCGCGCAGAACGTGTTGAAGTACGGCCCCGTGTTTTCTTTCCAAGATTTGGTGCGGATTTCGAAATGTCAGGACAGCGGGCAGGACGGAAGAGCGGGACCAAATGTCCATAACCCCAATATGTCGGGCGGTCCACCGCTTTTCATTATTGCGAACGACGACTCGGCAGATGGCCCAGAGATGGGAAACCAGGATGGGAAGGAGATGGACCAAGTACCGACTGTTGAAATCAAAGCGGATGCCAATGTTGAGTCAAGGGAAGAATCCGTAGCGGCGTTGGACGGAACATACATCTCGGTTGCTCGAGTGTTTACAACCGAGGAAAATGAAGCAACGGAGGATACGAGAAATGATTTCTACGAACACCCAGCTAACAACATTGGCTTGGACGACTACGCGAAGGAGCTGGCATTCCTGCCGGACCTGACCGAAGAGATCAACACGACAATTGACTACACTGCGCCTAATGTTGCTGATCCTGAGATGTCGACTGAACGCCGAGAACGTCTAGTCGCGACACTAAAGAACCACGAGCACATCCTGATTGCTAGTGGTAACGCACTGCCGCCGCCAGCCTACGGAGCGGTATGCGATATCGACACACAGGGGCACGCCCCAATTAAACAGCGTGCCCGGCGTGTGCCGCTGCGATTTCTCGGCAAGCTGTACGAGCTGCTGCGCGCTTTATTGCGTGCAGGACTGATTGTCTTTTCAGACAGTCCATGGGCATCACCGATCGTGATTGTGATGAAAAGGAACGGGCTGGACATCCGGCTCTGCATTGATTACAAGATGGTGAATGCTATCACCGCGATCATGGAGTATGCAATGCCGCTAGTCGACGACCTGCTAACAGATCTCGAGCGCTACCTATGGTTCTGCTCGCTGGATGCAGCAAGCGGCTTCTGGGCGGTCATGATGACCTTGCAAGCGCGTAAAGTGTCAGCGTTCGTCTGCGCACTAGGACATTTTGAGTGGTTACGCATGCCCTTTGGGTTAAAGAACGCGCCGATGATCTACCAGCGTATGATTGACAACGCAATCTGGGGGTTCGCTCAACCTAAAGGAGGTTGGTTTGAATACTCGGAGAGGATGCGTTTAGCTGAAGAACCGGCCAAGGAACGTCGTGGGCCAAGCGCCGAGGGTTCGTTTCAAACGAAGTTCGCGGCAGACCGCGAAGCACCGGTAGAGACCGACCCTGTACTACAACTCGTCAACAGCCCCGTCGCTGACATGTTTACGAACGGGGAGCCAGACGAATCATCGCTGGTACCTGTATTTGGTCGACGGTCGTTTGTGGATGACATTTGCTTCGGTGGCGAGGATTTCGACAGCTGCCTAGCGACGCTGGACCGATTGCTAGCAAGATTTGCACAGTGTCGGATCAGCATTAGCTTCACCAAGAGCATCGTTTGCGAGCCCAAGGTGGACTTTCTGTCGCATAAAATTTCGCCAGAGCTGACCCCAAGAAGCTTGCGGCCATCACCGAGCTTTCGTTTCCAACGAGCAAGAAGGGCATGCAGTCGTTTCTTGGAGCGGTTAATTACTACAGCCGCTTCATTCAAGACTTCGCGGTCTACGGTGCGGCGCTATACCAGCTCAAGGATGAAGACTTTGTCGTTGAAGGTGGCCTTTCTGTTGCACGTCGTTCCTTCAAAAAATTGAAGACGAGTGTTTCACATTCACCCATCCTCAGGCACTTCGATCGGTCAAAAGAAGTTCACGTCATGCTCTTTGCGAATGAATGGGCATTGAGCACTACGCTAATGCAAGAACATGACGGCAAGTTACACCCCGTACGGTTCCTCGGTCGGGTGCTCAAGGAGGCCGAGATGAACTATCATCCTGCTGAGAAGGAAGTTTTGGCGTTACTTCTGCTGTTGAAGATCTGTTACGTCCAGCTGGCAGGAAAGACGCTACATGTCTATACACGATTCTCGACGTTAGAGTGGGTGCATAAGTCGAAGTCTCTCTTCGGACGCGCGGTCCAGCTCGCAGTGCTGCTATCGCAGTGGCACCTTAAGGTGCAGCGCGTGAAGGAGAAGGATGTCGCCTTTGCGCAGCTACTGCAGTCAAGCATCACGAGCTTCGTTGACCTGGAAGACTCGCTCGCGCCGGTGGCGCCTCCAAACAGGGGTTCCCCGACTATTCGAATGGACCCCGCGTTGCTGTACGCCAGGCTTTCCCGTAATTACAGCGGATTCGTCATGTCTTTTGACGGATCAGCGAAGACAGAGAAGTACGGTGGCTACGGGAGTTGTTCATGGGTGCTGTGGAGCCTTCCTGAGTGGAAGGTAGTGATTGCTGCAAACGCTTACCTCTCGGCTACCACGGTGAATGAGGCAGAGTATAAAGGAATGATCAACGGTGTCAAGGCTGCTATTGCGCACGGTGCCGAGGATTTAGTCATCGTTGGTGTTTCAAGGCTCGCGATTCAACAATCACTAGGGGTGATCGCATGCAGGAAGGAAACTTTGCTAGCGCTGCTGAATACTCACAAGGAGCTCACGGCCAAGCTTCGATCAGTTAAATATCTTCACGTTGTACGAGAATACAACGCGGCCGCGGATTCGTTAGCCACTGAAGCGCTGGAATCGAAGGTCAGTCGAGTAATCTTGGCTGAAACTCGCAAGTCGGAATTGGCATCGCTGAACCGCATCCAGGAAAAGATCTACGAGCCGGATGAAGACTCGGTAGATGTTTCGTCACGAGGAGCAGAGCGTCAAGTACATGTACTGTCAGGCAGCGAGTCTTCAAAGTGGAAAACTTTCGAAAATTTCGTGGTTGATTACAGCTTACCAAAGTGCGATCATGGTAATATAGCAGTGATGACTCGGCGACAGACGAAAGCCAAGAAACGAGTCAGGTTTGCAGATGAACACTCGGAGGATGTCTCAAAGGCTCAAGAACAGAATGAAGAACGACGAGAGACGTCCACCGAAGATTCATTCGGCGAAGATTTGCCAGACCATCCTCACAAGACTGTACCAGCGGCATTTCCCGATGCGGAAGATGTTGACCCGGTAGCGATACAGCGGGAACGACGCAGACGGATACAGGTGGCACAAGACGAGGAGCAGAGGTGGTTTAACATCAAGAAGGTGCTTCAGGGCCAAGCACAAGAGCTGAGTTACAAAGAAGCTCGAGATGCCTGGAAGTATGCTGACCGGTTCGTATTGTCTGAAGACGGCGTGCTTCACTATCTTGGATTGAATCGTCGGTACGACCACGGTTGGCAAGAGGAGACCAAGCTGCGGCTTGTGGTACCAACAACGATGATTCAAGAGGTCTTGCAAAATTGTCACGACTCGCTGGAAGGAGGACATCAAGGTGTGGTGAGAACGTCCCAACGCGTTAAGTCCGATTATTATTGGATCGGCTTGTACGCTGACGTGGAGAAGCATGTGAAGTCATGTCCAGATTGCAGCTCGAGTAAAAGCCGTCCACAGCTTCGTGGATACTCACCTGGTAACGTGCTAGCCGAACGACCTTTCCAGATCGTCTCGATGGATTTTGTGATCCCACTACCGAAATCTCGCAGGGGCAACACGGCGTTGCTCCTATTTCAGTGCTCGTTCACGGGATTCGTTATTGCCAAGGCTATGTCAGATACGACTGCACTGAGTGTTGCCCAAGTGTTCGAAGAATGTGTGTACCGACGATTCGGAGCCCCATCATTAATAAGGCACGACCGCGACCCACGCTTCATGAGCGAGGTTTTCCAAGCACTTGCAGAGATGATGCAGTCAAGATCACGAGCGACTTTGAGCTATCGGCCACAGGCTAATGGACAGCAGGAACGCTCGGTGAAGTCGGTGATGAGATCCGTACGGGTGTACGCGGAAGACCCTCTACAGCAAGATTGGGACGAAATCGCGGAGAAGCTAGTATTTGCTATTAATACTTCTCAAGACACTACGAGGAAGGAAACGCCGTTCTACCTCGCTCATGGTTGGGATGCGCAGTCGACGTTGCGGGCAATGTCGTCATCACTCAAACGAGGACTCGGCAAGCAGTCTGACGCACTGGCGTGGCGGCGCGAGATCAATCGACAACATGAGGTCGCCCTCACTATGGCCAAAGATTATCAGGCTGTAGAAAAGGAGCGAAGGGCTAAAAAGCATAATGAGGCCCTGAGTCGACTGGAAAAAGCTGCTGTACCTCAACCAAGTGGAAACGAACACTCGGCGAACCCTCCAGAAGCTTCGGAAGAGATGGAAGATCCTGCAAGAGCTCCACCGAGATCTCTTTTTGAGATTGGGAGCCGGGCGTGGTTGTACATGGAACGCGTCAAACCGGGCTTGACGAAGAAATTAGCTCACCAATGGCATGGACCTTTTCGGATCAAGCGCAAGGTGGAAGAGTTTGCGTACGAGCTGGAACTGCCTGATCGAAGTGGGTATCGCTTTTACCCAGTAGTGCATGTGTCAAGACTTAAGGCTGTCAACGAATTCAACAGTCGACCGAACACTCGGTTGGTACTTGACGCGACTAATGAAGCAAGACTCGACTTCGATGAGGAACTACTGCCTGGGGACAGCTGGGAACCAGACCAAGTTGCCGGTGAATATGAAGTCGAGGCTATCCTCGACGACAGAACACTACTAACGACGAGAACGGAGCGTGCTGTACGCGAGTTCAAAGTCAAGTGGGTTGGCTATGAAGATACAACTTGGGAACCATCATCAAACTTGTCATGTGAAGGTCTGCTGTACGACTATTTGCGAGCCAAGAAGAGCGAGAATCGGCTACAGATGGCGCAAGTGGCGGACGAAGACTAGCGTGACTGGATCACGTGTGAACTGTCCACAGGGCGATGCAGCCTGTGGTAACAGACGACAAACATTACTGCAACAACAAATTGTATATGCATTTGAAGAACAACATGAACATGATTACGCTGTGGAAGTGGATTAAGAATAAGAAAACATGAATGCCGACCGGAGAGCAACCACTGAAAACGAAGTCACGCGGGACACCTCAACAGTTAGCTGAGATGCTGGAGAACGTCGTGGAACGTTCAGCGAGGATTCAAATCGATTCCAAGTAATCTGGCCGCGGTGGCCAAGAGTGCCAACGAAGT
>NW_003303349.1:19651-23583 GCF_000142945.1 Phytophthora infestans T30-4 | reverse complement strand
CAGCAAGAAGGAACCGGACGGACTTATTGACAGACGGACACGCTAGAAGGTTAAGAGGCGGAAATTTTTTGATAGTAGTAGAACTATTTTCGATATTAAATAATAACAGTAACTCATTTTTGCAAAAGTAGCGGACTTCAAACTGAGCAGAAGTCGCCATATCTTCTCTCGCGCGGTTAAACTCTGGGACAAATGTCCTCGCGGGAGGCAGCGCGCGCACGTGTACGAGGTCAGGGTCAGCGTCGCCAAGGAGAAAGTCTATGCTGAACCTGGTAGCTATGTTCTCACTCAGCAGTCCGCGGCGACGAAGCCCCCGTGTGCGTGTCTGAAGCGTCGTCGAGCAGGTGGGCACGAGCGAGAACTGAGGCAACGCCATTGAGCGGTGGTCACAACATGCGAGTAGCTGGGCGAGCAGCATTCCCATATTCAGCTGGCGGTGGTGAGTGTAGTCCCGTTTCAGCACTCGGTTGGATTGCTCAACCGGGTTGCTGGTGTTGGTATATTCTGATGGCGTCAGAAAGCACTGCCAGTTTGCGAAGTTGCCTTCAAGCCATTGGGCCTTCACGTACGTGGTGAAGGCAGCGAGATCCGTGTCCAGCCCACTCCTTCAACATAGCTGCCTTCTGGTCGACATGTTCGGCATCGCTCTGCGCAAATGCAAGTTGTACATGCCCGTGTATACCAATGCAGACATATCTGAGCTGAAACCACGAGTACGCTCACGCAATTTCGCCACCGCGTGGTAAAAGCACATAAGGTACGTAAATGAGCTGTCGGTGAAAACACTGCAGAAGGCCTTGTATTGTGCCTTGTCCGCGTCACCAAGCACGAATTTCATTCGCCACTCTGCTCCGTTAACCCGGGCATATACACGACGCAATGCAGCGAGCGCGGCCACGAAATGCTTGTACTGGAACTGTGACGTGATAAAGACCGCTACCAGGTGAAACGCCCTGGAGGCGTCGGTAATACCGCGGACGAGGACTGGATACCCGACGCTGTTCAGCTTGAACGTTGCGTCCAGGTGCAAGACACAGGCCCCGCTGTTCCTCGCAGCGTTACGAAGTAGCGCCTTCGTCGTCATTCCTACCAAAAACGGCCGAGCATCTGAGCCGTTTCCAACCTCAGGAAGGCTAGTCGTGTCGTATGCACTAGTGAACGTGAAGGGGTCGTGGTCACCTTCACGTCCACTGAATGCTGAGGCCCTCACCGACTCCACGACCGCCTTGCGCTTGTCGTTTCCACCAAGCCGCGTGCGCCGAAAGTGGTGTACGATGTTTTGCACCTCTCGCAGGCTGGTTAATGCTGCAGGAGGGAGGCCAAATTTGCGTCCTAAAGCGTGCCGGATGCTTACCGGCATTAGGTTTTCTCGGACGAGATCCTTGATGAACTCGCGACACCTCGGCGTAATGCATGACCTGGATGGCGTTCGCGCACGCGAATGTTGGTCGCCTAGCTCGTGCATGTCGACGATGTCTGTATCTTGGCAGACCAAGACCTTCATCCGCCAGGTGCAGGCCAGGTAGGGAACCGCATCCGTACAGTGCTTGCAGGCGCAGCGTAGAAGCTTGTAGCGCATTGTGTGCGCATCACCGCTGGTACAAGCCGTGCACGGCATCAGCTGACTTTTGACCGTCTTCCAAGTCTTCATTCCTTGGAGAAGGAGGGCAGCGTCTTCAGACGAAACGCCGCTGCAGAGTAGGTTCCAGGTGTGAGAGCTGGGCATCGGTGCACGACGTGAGCTGGTGGGTGGCCTAGGCAGTTGGAAGCTTGTTTGAAAGTAAAGAGCGTTCAAAACTGCAAGCTCTAGGGCGAGCTAGACCAGTCATCTTGTACTTTTGGGTACGGATGGCGTGATATGATTGGGTAAAATCATTTAAATAGAGGCATATGACTGGATGAAAAGAATCGTTTTGTGCTGAAACACACTATGGGATGAATATTTAGGCCGTGTTCGACATGCTGCGATAATGTCATTTTGAGGTGATAATACGATTCCAGAGCAAAATCTCGGCATCGAACACAAATAGCTGAGAATCGCATTATCTCTCGGTAACAGCATTTTTAACATGATTGTGAAATTCAGGGGGAGAGCAGAATTTTACCCGCCATTTTGAGCGAGAGGCACTGAAGCAGGGGGTTTCCCCTCGAGCGAATGACAACCCACTAAAGATAGATTTCACTGCCACTCCCACTTCCGCCCTCGAGAACTCAATTGTCATGGCCAACGCTACAACCACCAGCAATGCCAATGGCAGTACTGCGAGGGCTTCATGGACTGAAATGGAGGAGCATGACTTGCTTGACAAGTTTCTGGATGCCAGGAACGATCGCTCGATGGCGACAGACAAAGGCATTAAGTCGAAGGCATGGAGCACTCTGGTGTCGGCCCTAAACAAGAAGCACGGGCGAACTCTCGAAAAAGGTATATAGAGGTAGCCTCACGGTTTCCGTATACTCGTTCTAATGCTGGGTATGCATCGGTGGCTTTTGTATGTATCGTTTGCACTTTTTTAGGTCAATACAAGTCCAAATACACGTGACTTATGCAAGATTACGACCTGTACAAGTACATCACTAGCTTGAGTGGTCGGTGTATGTCCTAACACTGGCAAACCGATGATGGATGATGACGTGTGGGGGCAACTTCTGGAGTCAAAACCGAAGCAACGTGCCAAACTCACAGCATTTCGGCAAAATGGATTCCCACACGCGACGATCTGTTCCCTGATTGCCGGTAAGGTTTGCGTGCACCATTGTTTCTAGCATTTCTAATGTTACGCTGGTATTTATTTATCAGGGGATGCTCGTGCTACCGGATCTCGATGGCGCACAGAGCTTGATCGAAATAGGGGTTGCGCTGCTTGAAATCGTCTGGAACTCCCACTGGCATGGCGATGACATCTTGCAAAGAATTCACGATGGCATAAACACCATGTAGACGATAGCGATGTATTGTAGAATAGGCTAAGTTGAACAGAACCTCCTGTGTTCGACATGTTGCTGCTGTTCCAATCCAATTCAAAGTAACCGCTAAAATCTCACGAGGATCCTTCACAGATAGTGTGATGTGCTCACGACACTGTTCAAAAAGCGCGTCAAACGCTTCCACATCTAAGCGGAAGTGGTCACGGAAAAGAAAACGATTCGCAGATGCATGAATCGCGTCGAAGAAGTGCCTACCATCCGAGGTAGAGAGCCCCAATTTACGGACCACTTTCAGATGAGCCTCGGCTCAGGTCTCCCGATGAATTGCACTGAGGCGCGCCAGCGCGATACAAATAAGCGGTAAAACCGTGTCTGCTATCATATAAGTACTATAGATGGAAGGTTAGCAACCGTATGGAGATATTGTGGTAGTTGGTGATTCGTTTGCTTGTCTACACAACGCGACGGTAGCTGACCTGTTCTCTTCAGTGAATATCGTTTAGCGTCGTAAGAGGTCGCTGCTGTCTTCATGAGAGAGATGCTGATCTTAGCTCGCAGCTCATCGGAATACGAGATCAAATCCATGGCCTTACCGAGAGGAAGCGGAAGCGTTTCTGAGAAGAAGATTTTATATGAGTGCACCACACCATTCAAAAGTTGTAGTAAAGTATTCTAGCAAAAAACACGCATGTCTTCAAGGTAATATTTCGCGCGGGTCAAGGATATTTTTTTTATTGAGTGAGCTCGGAAAAATTGCGATTGAGGAAAGTTGCAGGTAGGTCGAACACGGCCTAAGATAACCACAGAATCAAGGAAAAACCTTAATTTAGTGAAAGTATAGTCATTATACTGAGGGGTATATGTGTATACACATAGCTTCAGCGTCGCTTTCCTGACGCTTCTAGTGCTTCGCGGGGACGCTCAAGCTTAGTGTCTTTGACTGCTGCACGTACTGTGCACTACGTATCACGTTTTTGTGCGTGCTGCTAGAGCTCCCATGAGTC
>NW_003303349.1:14973-18149 GCF_000142945.1 Phytophthora infestans T30-4 | reverse complement strand
CCACATGCAGCCACATGCCGTTTCTCCCCCGGCATGTGCGCGCAAAGTCCGTTATTGCTTCAACTTGCGTCCGTTCACGCCACATGGCTACATGCTCTGCGCTCGGTGACCTGTAAAGCGCTCGCGCGCCGTCGTCCATCCTTTGGTGGAGGGCACAGGGTTGTGAGCGAGCTCAGCCGAGCCAAACTCGGCGGAGCCTCGGAAGTGATCTGACTTGGTTGGTCGGAACCGAGTGGAAGCGAGCCACTCGTCTGTCCCGGAAGGGCCGGGCCGCGAGGGGACCACCCTCTGCGCAGGCCATACAACCGCCAAACTAACTCGGCGATTCGTTGTGGTTTGTGTAAGGAATCCACATCTGACGGTATTTGTATGTTCTACTACACCACAACTGCCGCGACCCGGAAACAGGAGTGTGTGCTTGTTTTTATAGGTGCCAGCTAACCAAGTTAAGAGGAAGAGAATAGAAAGAAAGATTGAAGATGATCAAGGGATCAGCAACTCCGAGCGACGGAAGCCCAGCGACGGCTGGAGGATCACCTCTCGCGGGGTCGGACCCGGCGGATCAACGACTCATCGCCATTGACGATGGAGGTGGGGCGAACCGTCCAATTCGACGAGGATGGCCAAGACCAGGAGAGCGAGAACGGAGATGCAAGCGAAGGAGAGTATGAAGAGAAGGCCGAGACCGCTGAGTTGGAAGAAACGAAAACTACCACCGAGCTACTTGGCGAGGTGGAAGAGTTGACGCAGCAGGTGAGACGCATGGGAGCCCCACGTCCTGTCGAGCGTAACTTATCCGCCGAGCTCGACGAAGGTGCGGACGATGAAGAAGATGAAGAAGAACATGGCGTTGCTCAAGGGGACTGTCTGCCCCTTATTCCGAAAGCGACGAGGAACGCCGATACGCCGAGCGCCAATAAAGTGTTGGCTCGACTCGGCGAGGAGATGAGAACAAGATCGGAATGGATGATGATGTTCGCGCCTGTGGCGATGGCGCAGGCGAAGTGCCCGATGTTGGGTCCTGAGTTAACTCAACCGGTGCGTGCAGCCAACATCAATCAGTTGGTGGAAGAAGCTGTGTTGCTGTTGAAGACGATGGGCTATCGGTGCAACAGCCGACCAAACAGCCTCATCCTGTCCGACTGGAGTCTGACCCGTGGCGGAGCTGAGCTCTGGCAATGGAAGAAGAAGTTGAGAGTGGCGTTTGGATTGGAGAAGGCCCCTGGTGGAACGAAGAAGGTGTACAGCCGAGTAGCCGAGTTCAAACCACTCGGTGAAGACCTAAGCAAAATTCCTTTGCCGAAGACCCCGGAGACGAAGAGACGTGAAGTGTTCCGCGCTACGCAAGAGACTCCGTACTTCGAAGACTCCCACATGCTGATTCCAATGAAGCTAAACCCGACTCAGCGAGCGCCGAGTCGTGGACAGCGGAATGTTGGTCGTTACCGTGAATTGTATGACGCTGCAGACGAGACCGAGGCTTACGAGGAGGATGAAGAAGACGAAGGCGCCTTCGACGTGAGAGGAAACCGTGAGGAAACCGTGAAGGACTACATCCGAAACTTGAGCTGTGACGCGGCTGAAGAAGACTCGACGCAGTACCTAGAAGTCCGAACCCACGCCTCACTCGACAAAATCGCCGAGTTCGAAGGAAAGCGCTACCGTTCTGACGCGTCGCTCCAGTGGCTCAAGCGTTTCATCTACGAGATGAAGAGCACCAGGATGCCCCAAAGTGCCTGGTGCGAACCTTTCTCGCTATGCTTGGGACGCGCGGCGAAGAGTTGGTATAGGCAGCTGCCGAAGAAAACGCAGCGACGTTGGAAACTACTCAGCGAGGCGTTCCTGGACTATTATTGCTCACAGTTCGACCAATCCGCCCGCACTCGTTACTACTCGGCGAGACGTAAAGTCAACGAGCCGATCTGCGACTTCCTGATCCGACTCAAAAGGTATGCTCGGACAGCCAAGATCCAGTACGGGAAAGGTGGCGCCGACGCAGCTGACCATGTCGAGCACTTCTTGTTGTATTGTGGTGATGACGGTGTGATGGATTTGATGTACCCCTTGCAGTTGGAAGACATTAGTAAGGTGAAGCAGATAGTCAATCGTCGGATCCTCGGTGAAAAGCGCAAGAAGCAACGCGACCGACTCGTGATCGCACGAGGCCGCGACGATAAGCGGAAGGATCAAAGCCGTCGCGATGAACGCCGAGATGAACGTCGAGATGAGAAGCGCAGTCGCAAGGAAGAAACCCGCGACCGCCGAGTCGCTGTCGTTGACGCTGACTCTGACGGGGAGGAACTCCTCGACCAGAAACCTCCGAGTCCGTACAACTCCGAAGACGATGGGATAATGAGGACCATTCCGGAGGTTACGACTCAGCGGAAGACGACGACTACATAGACGCCGGCGTTACCGATGATAAGGGAAATACACCGGATCGCCGAGAGAACTTGGCGGGAGACCAGAATGGCTCGAATCGAAGTTGGGGGAACTCGGCGAACCGACCTCCGCGACCTTACAACCAACGAGAATAGTAGAACCGTGGAGATGGATCACGCGAAAGCTCACAGCGTGGACCTTGTGCAGCTTGTGGAAGAACGGGGCACTCGGCTCACTACTGTCGACGACGCTGCAAATTCTGCAGACAAGTCCATGAAGTCGGCCAGTGCGAGCCGTTTCGTCAATACGAGAAGCTGGCTGCGTTCGTGAAAAACTCTGTCGACAAGTCGCAAGTGCCAGAAGACCTGCAAAACCTTTACATGCCGAGTGATTTAAACTCGGCGGCCCGCCAACACTGACTGGGTTGTAATATGCCGGGCTGCCACAGTCAGCTGAACCTGCAGTTGATGCAAACTTCTTGTTTGCCTTCGTAGGCGAAGCAGGACGGCCCGAGGGAAGAAGCAGGGATGGCAATTGGATGTGTGAAATCGACGGAATTGAACGTGAGCTCGCCTTCCCCGGATCCACCCGTTTCGGGCTCCGGTATTCGGGTGAACCCATAGAGGGCGTTATCGATGAGGCGTTGGTAGATCTGGGGTGCGTTCTTCAATCCAAACGGCATCCGGGTCCACTCGAACAGGCCAAACGGTGTGATGAATGCGGATATTGCGCGAGCTCGATCCGTCATAGTAACCACCCAGAAACCACTGGCCATGTCTAGAGAACAGTACCAG
>NW_003303349.1:9367-13575 GCF_000142945.1 Phytophthora infestans T30-4 | reverse complement strand
CCACTATAAGTGATGGGATTACCCATGTGGTGACGCGCGAACTCGGCGCTCGGAGAACCAGCCGCAAGAAATGACTTGGGAGCTGTTCCGGTGTGCCATGGGACGACCGACTACGCGAAGGACGAGTGTGGCCGCGTGGATGTCTGTCCTGCCATCGTAGCAGACTCAGCGGTACAGCGCCCCAGCGTGACGACTGCAAATTCCAAGCTGGAGGTATTACATTCCAGAGATGTTGAGGCTAACAGTGAAGGACTGAGCTGGACGGTGAATACAAGTAACCACAGTGACGAAGGTAACGCACGAGTCAAGTATGTAGTCGATGGGTTAAGTTCAGCAGCCGTGGCGAACTCAGCGATGGGTACGCCAAAGGCCTGCATTATCCAGTCGGCGGCGGTGGACTCGGCGTCAGAAGATCTAAACACTGACCGTATTTCGGACGTGGCCACAGCATGTCGTCAGGATGTCCGCTATACCGAAGACGCGTTTGCACGCACGGAAGTTAGTTCTGCCGTCACAACCAACTCAGCGGATGAGCACTTCGACGCGACCAAGGACTATGATAGTCTGGAGGTATCACTACCTGAAGGAATAAAACCGAACAACGACCCGGCTACGGCGGACTCAGCGTTGGAGACTATGGAGGTTGAAACCGGTTCGGAAGTGGTTAGGCAGCATGACGATGACACCATTTAACTCGGAGGTAAGTTTGAACACGCAGGAGTCAGATCGACCTTCGCAGTGAACTCAGCGAAGATGGGCCCTGACGCAGACGACAACTATGATTTACCAGAGGTATCACTGTTGGAAGGTACTATAGCTGAGGTCGGAGTAACGACCTCAGCGGCGACGGTGTTCGACCCCGGCGGAATTGACTACGGTTTAGGACAAGCTGAAGATGATGAGTGCAACTCGACGAGAGACCCAACGGAAACCCAAAGACAACACTACTTGGCTATCGCCACGACCGAAGACGAGCAAGAGGATGATGTTGACGATGGTAAGACCGACATCATTGAGCGTAGTGGGACATACCTGGAGTTGACGGACTACGCTCACGAGCTGGCTTTCCTTCCCGACCTCACTGAAGTTGAGCCTACAGAACTCGACTATGGCGCTCCAAACGTCAAGTCGAGAAGTCATACGCCAGCACAGTCGGCTAGGTTGGTGGCAGAGCTGCAAAAGCACGAAGGAATAATGATTTCAAGTGATAATGCCCTGCCACCTCCAGCGTACGGAGCATTGTGCGACATCGAGGTTCAAGGACACGCACCCATTAAGCAGAGAGCTCGGCGGATACCTCTCCGCCACTTGAGCAAACTGTACGAGTTGTTGAAGGGGCTGCTTTCGAGCTGGATTGATATCATTCTCGGGCAGCCCTTGGGCCTCGCCAGTGGTGATAGTGCTCAAGAAAAATGGTGTGGATATTCGGCTATGCATTGACTATAAACTAGTTAATGCGATTACGACGCCGATAGAATACGCTATGCCACTAGTCGATGACCTGCTTACCGAATTGGAGAGTTACTTGTGGTTTTGCTCGCTTGATGCTGCGAGCGGATTCTGGGCAGTCTTGATGACACGCCGAGCTCGGCAGATCTCAGCGTTCGTCTGTGCACTTGGACACTTTGAATGGTTACGCATGCCGTTTGGATTGAAGAATGCGCCCATGATTTACCAACGACTGATCGACAATGCTCTATGGGGATACGTTCAACCAAAGGGAGGATGGCAGTTGTTTGCTGAACGAATGGCTATTGCTGAAGCCGAGTCGGGAACTCGGCGAGGCGAGCTCGGCAAAGTCAGCGATTCAACGCAGGGTCAGCTGACGAAGTTTGAAGTGGACCACCAATCACAAGCTGACTGCGATCCGGTCCAAGACCTGGTCAACGGACCGGACGGGCGACATGTTCGCTAATGAAGAACCAGACCAGTCTTCCTTGATTCCGGTGTTCAAGCGGAGGTCGTTTGTCGATGATATCTGTTTTGGAGGGGAGACGTTTGACGCCTGCTTGGAGACACTCGACCCGATTACTAGCCCGGTTCACAGAATGTCGAATTGGCATCTGCTTTACCAAGAGTATCTTCGTCCAACCCAAGGTTGATTTCCTGTCGCACGAGATTACGCCGAGTGGCATACGCGCTGATGCGAAGAAGATAGCCGCAATCGCCGAGCTCTCCTTCCCGAAATCAAAGAAAGGGATGCAAGCTTTTCTCGGTGCAATTAACTATTACGGCCGATTCATCCAGAACTTGGCTGTTTATGGAGCGGTAATCTATCAGCTAAAGGACACGGACTTTGGTCCTGGGGGTGACTTGGCGTCAGCAAAAGCGTCATTCGCCGAGCTCAAAAGACGGGTAGCAGAAGCTCGAATTCTGCGTCATTTCGACTCGGCGAAAGAAGTCCACATAATGTTGTACGCCAATGACTGGGCACTGAGCAGTACGTTGATGCAACCACACGACGACAAGCTGCACCCAGTTCGCTTCTGCGGACGCGTACTAAAGGAGAACGAACTCGGCTATCACCCCGCTGAGAAAGAAGTAGTCGCGCTATTGCAATTGCTGAAAGTGTGCTACACTCTCTTGGCGGGAAAGACGCTTCACGTCAACACCCGTTTCTCCACGCTGGAGTGGGTGTTTAAGTCAAAGTCGCTGTACGGTCGCGCAGTCAGTTTCGCAGTTATGTTGTCGCCCTACGATTTGAAGGTGAAACGAGTACGTGAGCGAGATGAAGACTTCGCCCAGTTGCTCCAGGCGTCGATAACCCCGTTTATCGGACTCGATGATTCCTTGAAGCACCTGGCACCTCCCTCCAAGAACTCGGCGACAGTTCGAATGGACCCAGCGCTGCTATATGCCCGAATACCAGCTGACTTTGCAGGATGCGTGCTGTCATTTGATGGCTCAGCGAAGAAGGCTAAATACGGCGGGTATGGCAGTTGTTCGTGGATACTGTGGCGCCTTCCGAATTGGGACATTGAGATTGCTGCGAGTGCGTACCTGTCGTCCACCACAGTGAACATCGCCGAGTACACCGGCATGAACAATGGAGTCTTGGCGGCGATTGACCGAGAGATAACCGATCTGATTATCGTGGGTGACTCCCGGCTTGCAATCCAGCAATCCATGGGGGTGATAGCATGCAAGAAGGAAACGTTGCAAGTGGAACTAGCTCGGCACAAGGATCTCACGAAACAACTCAACTCGGTCCGGTATCGACACATAGCGCGACACTATAACGCAGCGGCTGATTCTCTCGCTACAGAAGCACTGGAAGCTAAAGCTGGACGAGTAATTCTTGGGACGGATAGGAAAGCAGAGCTGAGAATGATTAACCGCGTAGCCGAAGAACTGTACGCCACAGACAACCCAGCGAAAACACCGATTGTCACGGCAGTCACTCGTAGCCGAGTACGCCGAGTTCACTTTGAGGACGAGCTGGATGAAGACTCGGCTAGAGCAAGAGGTGGAAGTCAGGATCATGAAGCCATGTCTACAAATCCTGGAGAATCCGCGTTTGAAAGCAGTGGAGATGAATTCGAACAAGTCAGCAGGGCGTCGACTCGGCGGATCAACCACACGACCCCGAATGTCGAAACAGGGTCGCAGATGGAGTCAGCCCAGACAGCTCAGAATGCCAACGACATTGATCCAGTGACGGTACAGACTGAGCGGAGACGACGAATCGCGAAGGCACAAGATGAAGAACTCAGGTGGGCCGATCTGAAGGCGTACCTGAGAGGTGAATTGGAGGACCTTACACACCGTCGAGCTCAGAATGCCGGCAAAGTCGCAGAAGTCTTTGCACTCAGCGAAGACGGCCTGTTATACCGCCGAGATGAAGCCCGCCGACTAGGCGAACTCGGCGAACCGAACCTCTCATTGAGATTGGTGATTCCGTCAACCATGGTCGACGAAATACTTCATAACTGCCACAACTCGATCGAAGGAGGGCATCAAGGCATCGTCAGAACGTATCACCGAGTCAAAGCCGACTACTACTGGATTGGTCTTTACGCCGACGTGGTGAAACATGTTAGGGCCTGCGAGGACTGCAATACTAGTAAGAGCAAGCCACAGTTGAGAGGTTATTCGCCGGGAAATGTGGTGTCAGACCATCCATTCCAAGTCGTGTCAATGGATTTCGTGATTCCCCTTCCTCGAACTCAGCGGGGCAATACTGCACTGCTGCTGTTCCAGGACCACTT
>NW_003303349.1:0-7298 GCF_000142945.1 Phytophthora infestans T30-4 | reverse complement strand
GATCGCCGATGATCTTTGGATCATCTAAGAGCGGCGAAGTTGCCTTTCAAGATATCCAACAGTTCCCCGCGGAAGCAGCATGCAAAATAGCTCGCCGCTGCACGGGATCGGAGGGCTCCACGGAACGAGTAAATCCGTAAGCCATGAGCCTCGCCAAGAAGGTCAATTCTTCTCGGCGATCATGCCCTTGCTCGTTAATTCTGGCCATGAGGGAGTCAAGACTCACTGGAGCAGCCGAGCTTGGCTGATTGGTGGCGCCCGAAGTGGTCTCGCCCGGCAAGCTCGGTGGACCAGGAAGGCGCACGCGAGAAGACTCTGCCGACTCCGCGTCAGACTCATGGGAAGTTGTCAGGTCAACCAGCCCAGCTTCATGCCGGTCGCTGACCCCACGAGTACCGACGGGTCGAGGAATCGACTCAGCTGGCACGCCTTCACCTCGACGAGGAGTTGGAGAAGAAGGATGGTGCCACGGGTTGTGCTGGAACAACATGCGAAGAGTAAGGAGCTGCCAAGTGAGTGACAGCGGAAGCAACGAACGTACCAAAGAAGGTGGTGGGGAGCCGCGAGATGTCATCAGCCGAGTACGGACCAACGGTGGCAGAACAAAATGAAGGATTAAGTCACTCACCAGCTCGGCTCGTATCATAACCGGGGCAGTTGTGGTGTAGGGATTTCCAGATTCGACCATACGCCGACCTACTTTAGGTCAAGAATCGGCTCGGTCTGATAACCCCAGAGCTTAGGAGCAAAAGATCACGGTAAGTACTCGGCGATCTGTCCGGATATGCTATCCGGATAGCCGCTGAGCTCAACGGTCGCCGGAACTCAGCTGAAGAGTCGGTAGAGATCCGAAACGACTACATTTCATTAGATATTTGTATGAGAAGCATAGGATTAAATAGGGGGAGCCGAAAGGGCTCCCAGAAGATAACAGAGCAGAATTTTCCTAGTCCAAGACACGTGTACACTTTTCCGGTAAGTCCCTGCATAGGGCTGGATTATGCCTGCCGTCAATACTCGAGAGGCATAGCTTGTAGGGTATTGACTGGTAGCGCCAAGAGATTAGGTCGGTCCGGGTAGGACAAAGTCTCGCTATGCGCGAAAGAAAGTCCCGCATACTCAGCGGGCCGGTACGTCGGATAGCCCGGGTGCCGTAACACTTCTAGCTGAGCAGCCTCTGCGCTCGGTGACCTGTAAAAGCGCTCGCGCGCCGTCGTCCATCCTTTGGTGGAGGGCACAGGGCTGTGAACGAGCTCAGCCGAACCAAACTCGGCGGAGCCTCGGAAGTGATCTGACTTGGTTAGTCGGAACCGGGTGGAAGCGAGCCACTCGTCTGTCCCGGAAGGGCCGGACCGCGAGGGGACCACCCTCTGCGCAGGCCATACAACCGCCGACCTAACTCGGCGATTCGTTGTGGTTTGTGCAAGGAATCCACATCTGACGATATTTGTGTGTTCTACTACACCACAACTGGTGCCGCGACCGGGGAACAGGAGTGTGTGCTTGTTTTTATAGGTGCCAGCTAACCAAGTAAAGAGGAAGAGAAGAAAAAGAGAAGAGTGAAGATGGTCAAGGGATCAGCAACTCCGAGCGACGGAAGCCCAGCGACGGCTGGAGGATCGCCTCTCGCGGGGTCGGACCCGGCGGATCAACGACTCATCGCCATGACGATGGAGGTGGGACGAACCGTCCAGTTCGACGAGGATGGCCTAGACCAGGAGAGCGAGAACGGAGATGCAAGTGAAGGAGAGTACGAAGAGAAGGCCGAGACCGCTGAGCTCGGAGAAACGAAGACTACCGCCGAGCTACTTGGCGAGGTGGAAGGGTTGACGCTGCAGGTGGGACGCATGGGAACCCCACGTCCTGTCGAGCGCAACTTTTCCGCCGAGCTCGACGAAGGTGCGGACGATGAAGAAGATGAAGAAGAACATGGCGTTGCTCAAGGGGACCGTCCGCCCCTTATTCCGAAAGCGACGAGGAACGCCGATACGCCGAGCGCCAATAAAGTGTTGGCTCGACTCCGCGAGGAGATGAGAGCGAGATCGGAATGGATGATGATGTTCGCGCCTGTGGCGATAGCGCAGGCGAAGTGGCCGATGTTGGGTCCCGAGTTAACTCAACCGGTGCGTGCAGCCAACATCAATCAGTTGGTGGGAGAAACTGTGTTGCTGTTGAAGGCGATGGGCTATCGGTGCAATAGCCGACCAAACAGCTCATCCTGTCCGACTGGAGTCTGACCCGTGGCGGAGCTGAGCTCTGGCAATGGAAGAAGAAGTTGAGAGTGGCGTTTGGGTTGGAGAAGGCCCCTGGTGGAACGAAGAAGGTGTACAGCCGAGTAGCCGAGTTCAAACCACTCGGCGAAGACCCAAGCAAGATTCCTTTGCCGAAGACCCCGTAGACGAAGAGACGTGAAGTGTATGCGCTACGCAAGGGACTCCGTACTTTGAAGACTCCCACATGTTGACTCCAATGAAGCTAAACCCGACTCAGCGAGCGCCGAGTCGTGGACAGCGGAATGTTGGTCGTTACCATGAATTGTATGACGCTGCAGACGAGGCTGAGGCTTACGAAGAGGATGAGGAAGACGACGACGTCTTCGACGTGAGAGGTAACCGTGAAGAAACCGCGAAGGACTACATCCGAAACTTGAGCTTTGAAGCGGCTGAAGAGGACTCGACGCAGTACCTAGAAGTCCGAACCCACACCTCGCTCGACAAAATCGCCGAGTTCGAAGGAAAGCGCTACCGCTCTGACGCGTCGCTCCAGTGGCTCAAGCGTTTCATCTACGAGATGAAGAGCACCAGGATGCCTCAAAGTGCCTGGTGCGAACCTTTCTCGCTATGCTTGGGACACGCGGCGAAGAGTTGGTACAGGCAGCTGCCGAAGAAGACTCAGCGACGTTGGAAACTACTCAGCGAGACGTTCCCTGGATTATTATTGCTCACAGTTCGACCAATCCGCCCGCACTCGTTACTACTCGGCGAGACGTAAAGTCAACGAGCCGATCTGCGACTTCCTGATCCGACTCAACGGGTATGCTCGGACAGCCAAGATCCAGTACGAGAAGGGTGGCGCCGATGCGGCTGACCATGTCGAACACTTTTTGCTGCATTGTGGTGATGACGATGTGATGGATTTGATGTACCCCTTGCAGTTGGAAGACATCAGTAAGGTGGAACAGATAATCAATCGTCGGATCCTCGGTGAAAAGCGCAAGAAGCAACGCGACCGACTCGTGATCGCACGAGGCCGAGACGATAAGCGGAAGGATCAGAGCCGCCGGGCTGAACGCCGAGATGGACGTCAAGATGAGAAGCGCAGTCGCAAAGAAGAAAACCGCGACCGCCGAGTCACTGTCGTAGACGCTGACTCTGACGGGGAGGAACTCATCGATCAGAACCCGCCCCGTCCATACAACTCCGAAGATGAATGGGATGATGAGGACCAGTCCGGAGGCTACGACTCAGCGGACGACGACGACTACATAGATACCGGCGTTTCCAATGATAAAGGAAATACATCGGACCGCCGAGAGAACTCGGCGGGAGACCAGAATGGCTCGAATCGAAGTTGAAGAAACTCAGCGAACCGACCTCCGCGACCGTACAACCAACGAGAACAGTCGAACCGTGGAGATGGATCACGCGACAACTCTCAGCGTGGACCTTGTGCAGCTTGTGGAAGAATGGGGCACTCCGCTCACTACTGTCGACGACGCTGCAAATTCTGCAGACAAGTCCATGAAGTCGGCCAGTGCGAGCTGTTTCGTCAATATGAGAAGCTGGCTGCGTTCGTAAAAAACTCTGTCGACAACTCGCAAGTGCCAGAAGACCTGCAAAACCTTTACGCGCCGAGTGATTTAAACTCGGCGGCCCGCCAACACTGACTGGGTTGGAATATGCCGGGCTGCCACAGTCAGCTGAACCTGCAGTTGAGGCGAACTTCTTGTTTGCCTTCGTAGGTGAAGCAGGACGGCCCGAGGGAAGAAGCGGGGATGGCAATTATATGTGTGAAATCGACGGAATTGAACGTGAGCTCGGTGAGTTAGATGATAACCACCGAGCGATTGCAAGTGTAACTCGGCAGTCAGACCAGGCTGTGCATCGTACCAGAATCATGAAGCTGCTTCCGGGAGAACGGCTGGGATGGTGGTCAGCACAGACGTTTGATCGCCGAGTTAGAATGAGAGCTCTCGTATTGGGAGCAGTGAGCGACCGAAGGACCAAGATATTATTGGATACCGGCGCAAATGTCTCGGCGATTAGCGAATACTTCGCGAGGAAGCTGCGTCTCAAGAGAGTGGCCAGCCGAGATAAACAAATCGACATACAATGAATAAGTAAGGACAGAATGGTGACAACGTCAAGAGCAGTTGTGAAGGTGACACTCGGCTGGGAAGTGGCATACGAGTTCGAAGTATGGATAATGCCTCATCATGCAGGAGTCGATTTGATTCTCGGCACTGACTATATGATCCCAGCTGCAATCCGTCTGAATCTGTACAACTCGGCGGTCAAGCTACCCGATGAGATGGTGATCCCACTCATCCGATCAAGTAATGCGCCGACCAAGACCGAGTTCGGACCCCAAGGTCCCAGGGTGGGCCCCCCAGACGCGCTAACCATTGAAAGTCGAATGACCGCTGAGTTTCAAATTGCCCAGGCGGCAGCCCAGTGAGTCGACGCATGACTTGTGGGTGCGACGGACGAAGGGTTGGATTCCAACGGTTGTTTTTAATCGCCGAGGAAGACCAAACCATGTCCTGATTACGAGCGTACGACCGACGTCAGTCTGGTGCCCACCTCACTTTTATGTGATAAAATGGCAGCCACACGGAGTACTGGCCGATGAGGGATATGTCCGCGTGAACTCGGCGAAATACCGTGATTGGCAGATATTGGCATTTGAGTCGGCGATGGATAAAGATTTGCTGCAGAAAGAACAACGACTGTACGAAGACTGGTTGTCACACCAGCCGCCAGCTGTGGAAAGACGAACAAACCCAACTCCGACGGCGGTGGAACGACGACCTCCTCCAGTGGAAAGTGGACCAGGATTAACATGCGCTGAACGCTGGAGAAGGATCGAAGCTGATACTGAAGCCGGCGACGACGAGAGGCATCGCGGTAACGCAAACGTCATATCGACTTCAGGGGTGACAAGGGGTGACCCGGCTATAAACTCAGCGCTCAAGCTGGAAGACGTCCGAGCGGATCGTACGCCGGTGCTACACGATGGCCAAGATGTCTCCTATAAGCTGTCCAAGTTTGAAGACGATGGCGCCATTTCTGACGTCAACACGAACTCAGCGGTTGAAGGAACAAGTGAAGTAAGGGCCAAGGAAGACGTGTCGGCGTCTGAAGACTCAGCTATAACGGAACGAGACCTTGAAGAACGCTCGGAACGCGCCCTAAGTGACGTCCAACCCGTTGCTGACAACCGAGCCAAGTTTGGAGTCATTAGACCAAGTTCTGCAGCCGTGATGAACTCAGCGATGGGTACACCGGAAGCCTGCATTATCCAGTCGGGGTCAGTGGACTCGGCGTCAGCAGATCTAAACACTGAGAGTGCCTCGGACGTGGTCACAGCATGTTGTCAGGATGTCAGCTATACCGAAGACGCGTTTGCATGCACGGAAGTTAGTTCTGCCGTCACAACCAACTCAGCGGGATGATCACTCCGACGCGAACAATGACTATGATAGTCGGGAGGTATTACTAACTGAAGGAATTAAGCCGAACGACGACCCAGCTACGGCGGGACTCAGCGTTGGAGACTATGGAGACTACGACCGGTCCGGAAGTGGTTAGACAGCGTGACGGTGATACCATCTACCTCGGAGCCAAGTTTGAAAACGCAGGAGTCAGATCGACCATCGCAGTGAACTCAGCGAATACGGGCCCTGACGCAGCCGACAACTATGAATTACCAGCGGTATCACTGTTGGAAGGTACTATAGCTGAGGTCGGAGTAACGAGCTCAGCGGCGACGGTGTTCGACCCCGGCGGAATTGACTACGGTTTAGGACAAGCTGAAGATGACGAGTGCAACTCGACGAGAGACCCAACGGAAATCCTAAGACAACACTACTTGGCTATCGCCGCGACAGAAGACGAGCAAGAGGATGATGTTGACGATAATACGACCAACGCCTTTGAGCGTAGTGGAACAGATCTGGAATTGACGGACTACGCTCACGAGCTGGCCTTCCTTCCCGACCTCACTGAAGTTGAACCTACCGAACTCGACTACGGCGCTGCAAACGTCAAGTCGAGTAGTCATACGCCAGCACAGTCGGCTAAATTGGTGACAGAGCTGCAAAAGCACGAAGGGATAATGATTTAAAGTGGTAATGCCCTGCCGCCTCCAGCGTACGGAGCATTGTGCGACATCGACGTTCAAGGGCACTCACCCATTAAACAGAGAGCTCGGCGGATACCTCTCCGCCACTTGAGCAAGCTTTACAAGTTGTTGAAGGGGCTACTTCGACCTGGGTTGATATCGTTCTCGAGCAGCCCTTGGGCCTCGCCAGTGGTGATCGTGCTGAAGAAAAATGGTGTGGATATTCGGCTATGCATTGACTATAAACTGGTTAATGCGGTTACGACGCCGATGGAATACGCTATGCCACTGGTTGATGACCTGCTTACCGAATTGGAAAGTTACTTGTGGTTTTGCTCGCTCGATGCTGCGAGTGGATTCTGGGCAGTCTTGATGACACGCCGAGCTCGGCAGATCTCAGCGTTCGTCTGTGCACTTGGACACTTTGAATGGTTACGAATGCCGTTTGGATTAAAGAATACGCCTATAATTTACCAGCGACTGATCGACAACGCTCTATGGGGATACGTTCAACCCAAGGGAGGATGGCAGCTGTTTGCCGAACGAATGGCTGTTGCTGAAGCCGAGTCGGGAACTCGGCGAGTTGAACTCGGCAGAGTCAGCGATTTGACACAGAGTCAGCTGACGAAGTTTGAAGCTGACCACCGATCACAAGCTGACTGCGATCCGGTCCAGGACCTGGTCAACGGACCGGACGGCGACATGTTTGCTAATGGAGAACCAGACCGGTCTTCCTTGATTCCGGTGTTCAAGCGGAGGTCGTTTGTCGATGATATCTGTTTTGGAGGGGAGACGTTCGACGCCTGCTTGGAAACACTCGACCGATTACTAGCCCGGTTCACAGAATGTCGAATTAGCATCAGCTTTACCAAGAGTATCTTTGTCCAACCCAAGGTTGATTTCCTATCGCACGAGATGGACGCCGAGTGCATACGCGCTGATGAGAAGAAGATAGA